>NW_025549244.1:0-30086 GCF_905237065.1 Salmo salar | reverse complement strand
GGATCAGTGGTAGTAAAGTGAATGGGGGATCAGTGGTAGTAAAGTGAATGGATGATCAGTGATAGTGAATGGGGGATCAGTGGTAGTAACGTGAATGGAGGATCATTGGTAGTGAATTGGGGATCAGTGGTAGTACAGTGAATGGAGGATCAGTGGTAGTAAAGTGAATGGGCGATCAGTGGTAGTAAAGTGAATGGAGGATCAGTGGCAGTAAATTGAATGGATGATCAGTGGTAGTAAAGTAAAAGGGGGATAAGTGGTAGTAAAGTGAATGGGGGATCAGTGGTAGTAAAGTTAATGGATGATCAGTGATAGTGAATGGGAGATCAGCGGTAGTAAAGTGAATGGAGGATCAGTGGTGGTAAAATAAATGGGGGATCAGTGAGAGTGAATGGGGGATCAGTGGTAGTAAAGTGAATGGGGGATGAGTGGTAGTAAAGTGAATGGGGATCAGTGGTAGTAACGTGAATGGGGGATCAGTGGTAGTAACGGAATGGGGATCAGTGAGTAAAGTGAATGGGGATCAGTGGTAGTAAAGTGAATGGAGGATCCGTGGCAGTAAAGTGAATGGATGATCAGTGGTAGTAAAGTGAATGTGGGATCAGTGGTAGTAAAGTGGATGGGGGATCAGTGGTAGTAAAGTGAATGGATGATCAGTGATAGTGAATGGGAGATCAGTGGTAGTAAAGTGAATGGGGGATCAGTGGTAGTAAAGTTAATGGATGATCAGTGACAGTGAATGGGGGATCAGCGGTAGTAAAGTGAATGGAGGATCAGTGGTGGTAAAGTGAATGGGGGATCAGTGGTAGTAAAATAAATGGGGGATCAGTGATAGTGAATGGGGGATCAGTGGTAGTAAAGTGAATGGGGGATGAGTGGTAGTAAAGTGAATGGGGATCAGTGGTAGTAACGTGAATGGGGATCAGTGGTAGTAAAGTGAATGGGGATCAGTGGTAGTAAAGTGAATGGGGGATCAGTGGCAGTCAAGTGAATGGGGGATCAGTGGT
This sequence comes from Salmo salar, assembly GCF_905237065.1. Taxonomy (NCBI): domain Eukaryota; kingdom Metazoa; phylum Chordata; class Actinopteri; order Salmoniformes; family Salmonidae; genus Salmo; species Salmo salar. The sequence continues at coordinate 29,079 of NW_025549244.1, read as the reverse complement.
AGTAAAGTGAATGTGGGATCAGTGGTAGTAAAGTGAATGGATGATCAGTGATAGTGAATTGGGGATCAGTGGTAGTACAGTGAATGGATGATCAGTGATTGTAAAGTGAATGCGGGATCAGTGTTAGTAAAGTGAATGGGGGATCAGTGGTAGTAAAGTGAATGGAGGATCCGTGGCAGTAAAGTGAATGGAGGATCAGTGGTAGTAAAGTGAATGTGGGATCAGTGGTAGTAAAGTGAATGGGGGATCAGTGGTAGTAAAGTGAATGGATGATCAGTGATAGTGAATGGGAGATCAGTGGTAGTAAAGTGAATGGGGGATCAGTGGTAGTAAAGTTAATGGATGATCAGTGATTGTGAATGGGGGATCAGCGGTAGTAAAGTGAATGGAGGATCAGTGGTGGTAAAGTGAATGGGGGATCAGTGATTGTAAAGTGAACGTGGGATCAGTGGTAGTAAAGTGAATGGATGATCGGTGGTAGTAAAGTAAATGGGGGATCTGTGGTAGTAACGTGAATGAGGGATCAGTGGTAGTAAAGTGAATGGGGGATCAGTGGCAGTAAAGTAAATGGGGGATCAGTGGTAGTAAAATGAAAGGAGGGTCAGTGGCAGTAAAGTAAATGGGGGATTAGTGGTAGTAAAGTGAATGGGGGATCAGTGGTAGTAAGGTTAATGGAGGATCTGTGGCATTAAAGTGAATGGGGGATCATTGGTAGTAAATTGAATGGGGGATCAGTGATAGTGAATGGGGGATCAGTGGTAGTAAAGTGAATGGAGGATCAGTGTTAGTAAAGTGAATGGGGGATCAGTGGTAGTAAAGTGAATGGGGGATCAGTGGTAGTAAAATGAATGGGGGATCAGTGATAGTGAATGGGGGATCAGTGATAGTAAAGTGAATGGAGGATCAGTCGTAGTAAAGTGAATGGGGGATCAGTGGTAGTAAAGTGAATGGAGCATCAGTGGCAGTAAAGTGAATGTCGGATCAGTGATAATAAAGTGAATGGATGATCAGTGATAGTGAATTGGGGATCAGTGGTAGTAACGTGAATGGGGGATCAGTGGTAGTAAAGTGAATGGGGGATCAGTGGTAGTAAAGTGAATGGATGATCAGTGATAGTGAATGGGGGATCAGTGGTAGTAAAGTGAATGTGGGATCAGTGGTAGTAAAGTGAATGGGGGATCAGTGGTAGTAAAGTGAATGGATGATCAGTGATAGTGAATGGGGGATCAGTGGTAGTAACGTGAATGGAGGATCATTGGTAGTGAATTGGGGATCAGTGGTAGTACAGTGAATGGAGGATCAGTGGTAGTAAAGTGAATGGGCGATCAGTGGTAGTAAAGTGAATGGAGGATCAGTGGCAGTAAATTGAATGGATGATCAGTGGTAGTAAAGTAAAAGGGGGATAAGTGGTAGTAAAGTTAATGGATGATCAGTGATAGTGAATGGGGGATCAGCGGTAGTAAAGTGAATGGAGGATCAGTGGTGGTAAAATAAATGGGGGATCAGTGAGAGTGAATGGGGATCAGTGGTAGTAAAGTGAATGGGGATGAGTGGTAGTAAATTGAATGGGGGATCAGTGGTAGTAACGTGAATGGGGGATCAGTGGTAGTAAAGTGAATGGGGGATCAGTGGTAGTAAAGTGAATGGGGGATCAGTGGTAGTAAAATGAATGGGGGATCAGTGATAGTGAATGGGGGATCAGTGATAGTAAAGTGAATGGAGGATCAGTCGTAGTAAAGTGAATGGGGGATTAGTGGTAGTAAAGTGAATGGGGGATCAGTGGTAGTAAAGTGAATGGAGGATCAGTGGCAGTAAAGTGAATGGGGGATCAGTGGTAGTAAAGTGAATGGGGGATCAGTGGCAGTAAAGTGAATGGGGGATCAGTGGTAATAAAGTGAATGGATGATCAGTGATAGTGAATTGGGGATCAGTGGTAGTAACGTGAATGGGGGATCAGTGGTAGTAAAGTGAATGGGGGATCAGTGGTAGTAAAGTGAATGGATGATCAGTGATAGTGAATGGGGGATCAGTGGTAGTAAAGTGAATGGAGGATCAGTGGTTGTAAAATAAATGGGGGATCAGTGGTAGTAAAGTGAATGTGGGATCAGTGATTGTAAAGTGAATGTGGGATCAGTGATAGTAAAGTGAATGGATGATCGGTGGTAGTAAAGTAAATGGGGGATCTGTGGTAGTAACGTGAATGAGGGATCAGTGGTAGTAAAGTGAATGGGGGATCAGTGGCAGTAAAGTAAATGGGGGATCAGTGGTAGTAAAATGAAAGGAGGGTCAGTGGCAGTAAAGTAAATGGGGGATTAGTGGTAGTAAAGTGAATGGGGATCAGTGGTAGTAAGGTTAATGGAGGATCTGTGGCATTAAAGTGAATGGGGGATCATTGGTAGTAAATTGAATGGGGATCAGTGATAGTGAATGGGGGATCAGTGGTAGTAAAGTGAATGGAGGATCAGTGTTAGTAAAGTGAATGGGGGATCAGTGGTAGTAAAGTGAATGGGGGATCAGTGGTAGTAAAGTGAATGGGGATCAGTGGTAGTAAAATGAATGGGGATCAGTGATAGTGAATGGGGGATCAGTGGTAGTAAAGTGAATGGAGGATCAGTGGTAGTAAAGTGAATGGGGATTAGTGGTAGTAAAGTGAATGGGGGATCAGTGGTAGTAAAGTGAATGGGGGATCAGTGGTAGTAAAGTGAATGGAGCATCAGTGGCAGTAAAGTGAATGTCGGATCAGTGGTAATAAAGTGAATGGATGATCAGTGATAGTGAATGGGGATCAGTGGTAGTAAAGTGAATGGGGATCAGTGGTAGTAAAGTGAATGGGGGATCAGTGGTAGTAAAGTGAATGGATGATCAGTGATAGTGAATGGGGATCAGTGGTAGTAACGTGAATGGAGGATCATTGGTAGTGAATTGGGGATCAGTGGTAGTAAAGTGAATGGAGGATCAGTGGTAGTAAAGTGAATGGAGGATCAGTGGCAGTAAATTGAATGGATGATCAGTGGTAGTAAAGCAAATGGGGATAAGTGGTAGTAAAGTGAATGGGGGATCAGTGGTAGTAAAGTTAATGGATGATCAGTGATAGTGAATGGGGGATCAGCGGTAGTAAAGTGAATGGAGGATCAGTGGTAGTAAAATAAATGGGGGATCAGTGAGAGTGAATGGGGATCAGTGGTAGTAACGTGAATGGGGGATCAGTGGTAGTAACGTGAATGGGGGATCAGTGGTAGTAAAGTGAATGGGGGATCAGTGGTAGTAAAGTGAATGGAGGATCCGTGGCAGTAAAGTGAATGGATGATCAGTGGTAGTAAAGTGAATGTGGGATCAGTGGTAGTAAAGTGAATGGGGATCAGTGGTAGTAAAGTGAATGGATGATCAGTGATAGTGAATGGGAGATCAGTGGTAGTAAAGTGAATGGGGGATCAGTGGTAGTAAAGTTAATGGATGATCAGTGACAGTGAATGGGGGATCAGCGGTAGTAAAGTGAATGGAGGATCAGTGGTGGTAAAGTGAATGGGGGATCAGTGGTAGTAAAATAAATGGGGATCAGTGATAGTGAATGGGGGATCAGTGGTAGTAAAGTGAATGGGGATGAGTGGTAGTAAAGTGAATGGGGGATCAGTGGTAGTAACGTGAATGGGGGATCAGTGGTAGTAAAGTGAATGGGGGATCAGTGGTAGTAAAGTGAATGGGGGATCAGTGGCAGTCAAGTGAATGGGGATCAGTGGTAGTAAAGTGAATGTGGGATCAGTGGTAGTAAAGTGAATGGATGATCAGTGATAGTGAATTGGGGATCAGTGGTAGTAAAGTGAATGGATGATCAGTGATTGTAAAGTGAATGCGGGATCAGTGTTAGTAAAGTGAATGGGGGATCAGTGGTAGTAAAGTGAATGGAGGATCAGTGGCAGTAAAGTGAATGGAGGATCAGTGGTAGTAAAGTGAATGTGGGATCAGTGGTAGTAAAGTGAATGGGGGATCAGTGGTAGTAAAGTGAATGGGGGATCAGTGGTAGTAAAGTTAATGGATGATCAGTGATTGTGAATGGGGGATCAGCGGTAGTAAAGTGAATGGAGGATCAGTGGTAGTAAAGTGAATGGGGATCAGTGATTGTAAAGTGAACGTGGGATCAGTGGTAGTAAAGTGAATGGATGATCAGTGGTAGTAAAGTAAATGGGGATCAGTGGTAGTAACGTGAATGAGGGATCAGTGGTAGTAAAGTGAATGGGGATCAGTGGCAGTAAAGTAAATGGGGGATCAGTGGTAGTAAAGTGAAAGGAGGATCAGTGGCAGTAAAGCAAATGGGGATCAGTGGTAGCAAAGTGAATGGGGATCAGTGGTAGTAAGGTTAATGGGCGATCAGTGGTAGTAAAGTGAATGGAGGATCAGTGGCAGTAAATTGAATGGATGATCAGTGGTAGTAAAGTAAAAGGGGGATAAGTGGTAGTAAAGTTAATGGATGATCAGTGATAGTGAATGGGGGATCAGCGGTAGTAAAGTGAATGGAGGATCAGTGGTGGTAAAATAAATGGGGGATCAGTGAGAGTGAATGGGGGATCAGTGGTAGTAAAGTGAATGGGGGATGAGTGGTAGTAAAGTGAATGGGGGATCAGTGGTAGTAACGTGAATGGGGGATCAGTGGTAGTAAAGTGAATGGGGGATCAGTGGTAGTAAAGTGAATGGGGGATCAGTGGTAGTAAAATGAATGGGGGATCAGTGATAGTGAATGGGGATCAGTGATAGTAAAGTGAATGGAGGATCAATCGTAGTAAAGTGAATGGGGATCAGTGGTAGTAAAGTGAATGGGAGATCAGTGGTAGTAAAGTGAATGGAGGATCAGTGGCAGTAAAGTGAATGGGGGATCAGTGGTAGTAAAGTGAATGGGGGATCAGTGGCAGTAAAGTGAATGGGGGATCAGTGGTAATAAAGTGAATGGATGATCAGTGATAGTGAATTGGGGATCAGTGGTAGTAACGTGAATGGGGGATCAGTGGTAGTAAAGTGAATGGGGGATCAGTGGTAGTAAAGTGAATGGATGATCAGTGATAGTGAATGGGGGATCAGTGGTAGTAAAGTGAATGGAGGATCAGTGGTTGTAAAATAAATGGGGGATCATTGGTAGTAAAGTGAATGTGGGATCAGTGATTGTAAAGTGAATGTGGGATCAGTGATAGTAAAGTGAATGGATGATCGGTGGTAGTAAAGTAAATGGGGGATCTGTGGTAGTAACGTGAATGAGGGATCAGTGGTAGTAAAGTGAATGGGGATCAGTGGCAGTAAAGCAAATGGGGGATCAGTGGTAGTAAAATGAAAGGAGGGTCAGTGGCAGTAAAGTAAACGGGGATTAGTGGTAGTAAAGTGAATGGGGGATCAGTGGTAGTAAGGTTAATGGAGGATCTGTGGCATTAAAGTGAATGGGGGATCATTGGTAGTAAATTGAATGGGGGATCAGTGATAGTGAATGGGGGATCAGTGGTAGTAAAGTGAATGGAGGATCAGTGTTAGTAAAGTGAATGGGGGATCAGTGGTAGTAAAGTGAATGGGGGATCAGTGGTAGTAAAGTGAATGGGGATCAGTGGTAGTAAAATGAATGGGGGATCAGTGATAGTGAATGGGGATCAGTGATAGTAAAGTGAATGGAGGATCAGTCGTAGTAAAGTGAATGGGGGATTAGTGGTAGTAAAGTGAATGGGGGATCAGTGGTAGTAAAGTGAATGGGGGATCAGTGGTAGTAAAGTGAATGGAGCATCAGTGGCAGTAAAGTGAATGTCGGATCAGTGATAATAAAGTGAATGGATGATCAGTGATAGTGAATTGGGGATCAGTGGTAGTAACGTGAATGGGGGATCAGTGGTAGTAAAGTGAATGGGGGATCAGTGGTAGTAAAGTGAATGGATGATCAGTGATAGTGAATGGGGGATCAGTGGTAGTAAAGTGAATGTGGGATCAGTGGTAGTAAAGTGAATGGGGGATCAGTGGTAGTAAAGTGAATGGATGATCAGTGATAGTGAATGGGGGATCAGTGGTAGTAACGTGAATGGAGGATCATTGGTAGTGAATTGGGGATCAGTGGTAGTACAGTGAATGGAGGATCAGTGGTAGTAAAGTGAATGGAGGATCAGTGGCAGTAAATTGAATGGATGATCAGTGGTAGTAAAGTAAAAGGGGGATAAGTGGTAGTAAAGTGAATGGGGGATCAGTGGTAGTAAAGTTAATGGATGATCAGTGATAGTGAATGGGAGATCAGCGGTAGTAAAGTGAATGGAGGATCAGTGGTGGTAAAATAAATGGGGGATCAGTGAGAGTGAATGGGGGATCAGTGGTAGTAACGTGAATGGGGGATCAGTGGTAGTAACGTGAATGGGGGATCAGTGGTAGTAAAGTGAATGGGGGATCAGTGGTAGTAAAGTGAATGGAGGATCCGTGGCAGTAAAGTGAATGGATGATCAGTGGTAGTAAAGTGAATGTGGGATCAGTGGTAGTAAAGTGGATGGGGGATCAGTGGTAGTAAAGTGAATGGATGATCAGTGATAGTGAATGGGAGATCAGTGGTAGTAAAGTGAATGGGGGATCAGTGGTAGTAAAGTTAATGGATGATCAGTGACAGTGAATGGGGGATCAGCGGTAGTAAAGTGAATGGAGGATCAGTGGTGGTAAAGTGAATGGGGATCAGTGGTAGTAAAATAAATGGGGGATCAGTGATAGTGAATGGGGATCAGTGGTAGTAAAGTGAATGGGGGATGAGTGGTAGTAAAGTGAATGGGGATCAGTGGTAGTAACTTGAATGGGGGATCAGTGGTAGTAAAGTGAATGGGGGATCAGTGGTAGTAACGTGAATGGGGGATCAGTGGCAGTCAAGTGAATGGGGGATCAGTGGTAGTAAAGTGAATGTGGGATCAGTGGTAGTAAAGTGAATGGATGATCAGTGATAGTGAATTGGGGATCAGTGGTAGTACAGTGAATGGATGATCAGTGATTGTAAAGTGAATGCGGGATCAGTGTTAGTAAAGTGAATGGGGGATCAGTGGTAGTAAAGTGAATGGAGGATCCGTGGCAGTAAAGTGAATGGAGGATCAGTGGTAGTAAAGTGAATGTAGGATCAGTGGTAGTAAAGTGAATGGGGGATCAGTGGTAGTAAAGTGAATGGGGGATCAGTGGTAGTAAAGGTAATGGATGATCAGTGATTGTGAATGGGGGATCAGCGGTAGTAAAGTGAATGGAGGATCAGTGGTGGTAAAGTGAATGGGGGATCAGTGATTGTAAAGTGAACGTGGGATCAGTGGTAGTAAAGTGAATGGATGATCGGTGGTAGTAAAGTAAATGGGGGATCTGTGGTAGTAACGTGAATGAGGGATCAGTGGTAGTAAAGTGAATGGGGGATCAGTGGCAGTAAAGTAAATGGGGGATCAGTGGTAGTAAAATGAAAGGAGGGTCAGTGGCAGTAAAGTAAATGGGGGATTAGTGGTAGTAAAGTGAATGGGGGATCAGTGGTAGTAAGGTTAATGGAGGATCTGTGGCATTAAAGTGAATGGGGGATCATTGGTAGTAAATTGAATGGGGGATCAGTGATAGTGAATGGGGGATCAGTGGTAGTAAAGTGAATGGAGGATCAGTGTTAGTAAAGTGAATGGAGGATCAGTGTTAGTAAAGTGAATGGGGGATCAGTGGTAGTAAAGTGAATGGGGGATCAGTGGTAGTAAAGTGAATGGGGGATCAGTGGTAGTAAAATGAATGGGGGATCAGTGATAGTGAATGGGGGATCAGTGATAGTAAAGTGAATGGAGGATCAGTCGTAGTAAAGTGAATGGGGATCAGTGGTAGTAAAGTGAATGGGGATCAGTGGTAGTAAAGTGAATGGAGGATCAGTGGTAGTAAAGTGAATGGGGGATCAGTGGTAGTAAAGTGAATGGAGCATCAGTGGCAGTAAAGTGAATGTCGGATCAGTGATAATAAAGTGAATGGATGATCAGTGATAGTGAATTGGGGATCAGTGGTAGTAACGTGAATGGGGGATCAGTGGTAGTAAAGTGAATGGGGGATCAGTGGTAGTAAAGTGAATGGATGATCAGTGATAGTGAATGGGGATCAGTGGTAGTAAAGTGAATGTGGGATCAGTGGTAGTAAAGTGAATGGGGGATCAGTGGTAGTAAAGTGAATGGATGATCAGTGATAGTGAATGGGGGATCAGTGGTAGTAACGTGAATGGAGGATCATTGGTAGTGAATTGGGGATCAGTGGTAGTACAGTGAATGGAGGATCAGTGGTAGTAAAGTGAATGGGCGATCAGTGGTAGTAAAGTGAATGGAGGATCAGTGGCAGTAAATTGAATGGATGATCAGTGGTAGTAAAGTAAAAGGGGGATAAGTGGTAGTAAAGTAAATGGGGGATCAGTGGTAGTAAAGTTAATGGATGATCAGTGATAGTGAATGGGGGATCAGCGGTAGTAAAGTGAATGGAGGATCAGTGGTGGTAAAATAAATGGGGGATCAGTGAGAGTGAATGGGGGATCAGTGGTAGTAAAGTGAATGGGGGATGAGTGGTAGTAAAGTGAATGGGGGATCAGTGGTAGTAACGTGAATGGGGGATCAGTGGTAGTAACGTGAATGGGGGATCAGTGGTAGTAAAGTGAATGGAGGATCCGTGGCAGTAAAGTGAATGGATGATCAGTGGTAGTAAAGTGAATGTGGGATCAGTGGTAGTAAAGTGGATGGGGGATCAGTGGTAGTAAAGTGAATGGATGATCAGTGATAGTGAATGGGAGATCAGTGGTAGTAAAGTGAATGGGGGATCAGTGGTAGTAAAGTTAATGGATGATCAGTGACAGTGAATGGGGGATCAGCGGTAGTAAAGTGAATGGAGGATCAGTGGTGGTAAAGTGAATGGGGGATCAGTGGTAGTAAAATAAATGGGGGATCAGTGATAGTGAATGGGGGATCAGTGGTAGTAAAGTGAATGGGGGATGAGTGGTAGTAAAGTGAATGGGGGATCAGTGGTAGTAACGTGAATGGGGGATCAGTGGTAGTAAAGTGAATGGGGGATCAGTGGTAGTAAAGTGAATGGGGGATCAGTGGCAGTCAAGTGAATGGGGGATCAGTGGTAGTAAAGTGAATGTGGGATCAGTGGTAGTAAAGTGAATGGATGATCAGTGATAGTGAATTGGGGATCAGTGGTAGTACAGTGAATGGATGATCAGTGATTGTAAAGTGAATGCGGGATCAGTGTTAGTAAAGTGAATGGGGGATCAGTGGTAGTAAAGTGAATGGAGGATCCGTGGCAGTAAAGTGAATGGAGGATCAGTGGTAGTAAAGTGAATGTGGGATCAGTGGTAGTAAAGTGAATGGGGGATCAGTGGTAGTAAAGTGAATGGATGATCAGTGATAGTGAATGGGAGATCAGTGGTAGTAAAGTGAATGGGGGATCAGTGGTAGTAAAGTTAATGGATGATCAGTGATTGTGAATGGGGGATCAGCGGTAGTAAAGTGAATGGAGGATCAGTGGTAGTAAAGTGAATGGGGATCAGTGATTGTAAAGTGAACGGGGGATCAGTGGTAGTAAAGTGAATGGATGATCGGTGGTAGTAAAGCAAATGGGGATCAGTGGTAGTAAAGTGAATGGGGATCAGTGGTAGTAAAGTGAATGGAGGATCAGTGGCAGTAAAGTAAATGGGGGATCAGTGGTAGTAAAGTGAATGGAGGATCAGTGGTAGTAAAGTGAATGGGGGATCAGTGGTAGTAAAGTGAATGGAGGATCAGTGGTAGTAAAGTGAATGGGGGATCATTGGTAGTAAATGAATGGGGATCAGTGGAGTAAAGTGAATGGGGATCAGTGGTAGTAAAGTGAATGGAGGATCAGTGGTAGTAAAGTGAATGGGGGATCAGTGGTAGTAAAGTGAATGGGGGATCAGTGGTAGTAAAGTGAATGGGTGATCAGTGATAGTGAATGGGGGATCAGTGGTAGTAAAGTGAATGGAGGATCAGTGGTAGTAAAGTGAATGGGGGATCAGTGGTAGTAAAGTGAATGGAGGATCAGTGGCAGTAAAGTGAATGGAGGATCAGTGGTAGTAAAGTGAATGGGGATCAGTGGTAGTAAAGTGAATGGAGCATCAGTGGCAGTAAAGTGAATGGGGGATCAGTGGTAATAAAGTGAATGGATGATCAGTGGTAGTAAAGTGAATGGGGATCAGTGTAGTAACGTGAATGGGGGATCAGTGGTAGTAAAGTGAATGGGGGATCAGTGGTAGTAAAGTGAATGGATGATCAGTGGTAGTAAGTGAATGGGGATCAGTGGTAGTAAAGTGAATGGGGGATCAGTGGTAGTAAAGTGAATGGGGATCAGTGGTAGTAAAGTGAATGGATGATCAGTGATAGTGAATTGGGGATCAGTGGTAGTAAAGTGAATGGAGGATCAGTGGTAGTAAAGTGAATGGGCGATCAGTGGTAGTAAAGTGAATGGAGGATCAGTGGCAGTAAAGTGAATGGATGATCAGTGGCAGTAAAGTAAATGGGGATAAGTGGTAGTAAAGTAAATGGGGGATCAGTGGTAGTAAAGTTAATGGATGATCAGTGATAGTGAATGGGGGATCAGCGGTAGTAAAGTGAATGGAGGATCAGTGGTGGTAAAATAAATGTGGGATCAGTGAGAGTGAATGGGGGATCAGTGGTAGTAAAGTGAATGGGGGATGAGTGGTAGTAAAGTGAATGGGGGATCAGTGGTAGTAACGTGAATGGGGGATCAGTGGTAGTAAAGTGAATGGGGGATCAGTGGTAGTAAAGTGAATGGAGGATCCGTGGCAGTAAAGTGAATGGATGATCAGTGGTAGTAAAGTGAATGTGGGATCAGTGGTAGTAAAGTGGATGCGGGATCAGTGGTAGTAAAGTGAATGGATGATCAGTGATAGTGAATGGGAGATCAGTGGTAGTAAAGTGAATGGGGGATCAGTGGTAGTAAAGTTAATGGATGATCAGTGACAGTGAATGGGGGATCAGCGGTAGTAAAGTGAATGGAGGATCAGTGGTGGTAAAGTGAATGGGGGATCAGTGGTAGTAAAATAAATGGGGGATCAGTGATAGTGAATGGGGGATCAGTGGTAGTAAAGTGAATGGGGGATGAGTGGTAGTAAAGTGAATGGGGGATCAGTGGTAGTAACGTGAATGGGGGATCAGTGGTAGTAAAGTGAATGGGGATCAGTGGTAGTAAAGTGAATGGGGGATCAGTGGCAGTCAAGTGAATGGGGGATCAGTGGTAGTAAAGTGAATGTGGGATCAGTGGTAGTAAAGTGAATGGATGATCAGTGATAGTGAATTGGGGATCAGTGGTAGTACAGTGAATGGATGATCAGTGATTGTAAAGTGAATGCGGGATCAGTGTTAGTAAAGTGAATGGGGGATCAGTGGTAGTAAAGTGAATGGGGGATCAGTGGTAGTAAAGTGAATGGAGGATCCGTGGCAGTAAAGTGAATGGAGGATCAGTGGTAGTAAAGTGAATGTGGGATCAGTGGTAGTAAAGTGAATGGGGGATCAGTGGTAGTAAAGTGAATGGATGATCAGTGATAGTGAATGGGAGATCAGTGGTAGTAAAGTGAATGGGGGATCAGTGGTAGTAAAGTTAATGGATGATCAGTGATAGTGAATGGGGGATCAGCGGTAGTAAAGTGAATGGAGGATCAGTGGTGGTAAAGTGAATGGGGGATCAGTGGTAGTAAAATAAATGGGGGATCAGTGATAGTGAATGGGGGATCAGTGGTAGTAAAGTGAATGGGGGATGAGTGGTAGTAAAGTGAATGGGGATCAGTGGTAGTAAAGTGAATGTGGGATCAGTGGTAGTAAAGTGAATGGATGATCAGTGATAGTGAATTGGGGATCAGTGGTAGTACAGTGAATGGATGATCAGTGATTGTAAAGTGAATGGGGGATCAGTGTTAGTAAAGTGAATGGGGGATCAGTGGTAGTAAAGTGAATGGGGGATCAGTGATAGTAAAGTGAATGGAGGATCAGTGGTAGTAAAGTGATTGTAGGATCAGTGGTTGTAAAGTAAATGGGGGATCTGTGGTAGTAAAGTGAATGGAGGATCAGTGGTGGTAAAATGAATGGGGGATCAGTGGTAGTAAAGTGAATGGGGGATGAGTGGTAGTAAATTGAATGGGGGATCAGTGGTAGTAACGTGAATGGAGGATCAGTGGTAGTAAAGTGAATGGGGGATCAGTGGTAGTAAAGTGAATGGAGGATCCGTGGCAGTAAAGTGAATGGATGATCAGTGGTAGTAAAGTGAATGTGGGATCAGTGGTAGTAAAGTGGATGGGGGATCAGTGGTAGTAAAGTGAATGGATGATCAGTGATAGTGAATGGGAGATCAGTGGTAGTAAAGTGAATGGGAGATCAGTGGTAGTAAAGTTAATGGATGATCAGTGACAGTGAATGGGGGATCAGCGGTAGTAAAGTGAATGGAGGATCAGTGGTGGTAAAGTGAATGGGGGATCAGTGGTAGTAAAGTGAATGGATGATCAGTGGTAGTAAAGTAAAAGGGGGATAAGTGGTAGTAAAGTAAATGGGGGATCAGTGGTAGTAAAGTTAATGGATGATCAGTGATAGTGAATGGGGATCAGTGGTAGTAAAGTGAATGGAGGATCAGTGGTGGTAAAATGAAGATCAGTGGATCAGTGAGAGTGAATGGGGATCAGTGGTAGTAAAGTGAATGGGCGATCAGTGGTAGTAAAGTGAATGGAGGATCAGTGGCAGTAAATTGAATGGATGATCAGTGGTAGTAAAGTAAAAGGGGGATAAGTGGTAGTAAAGTAAATGGGGGATCAGTGGTAGTAAAGTTAATGGATGATCAGTGATAGTGAATGGGGGATCAGCGGTAGTAAAGTGAATGGAGGATCAGTGGTAGTAAAGTAAATGGGGATCAGTGAGAGTGAATGGGGGATCAGTGGTAGTAAAGTGAATGGAGGATCAGTGGTAGTAAAGTGAATGGGGGATCAGTGGTAGTAACGTGAATGGGGGATCAGTGGTAGTAAAGTGAATGGGGGATCAGTGGTAGTAAAGTGAATGGAGGATCCGTGGCAGTAAAGTGAATGGATGATCAGTGGTAGTAAAGTGAATGGGGATCAGTGGTAGTAAAGTGAATGGGGGATCAGTGGTAGTAAAGTGAATGGATGATCAGTGGCAGTAAGTGAATGGGAGATCAGTGGTAGTAAAGTGAATGGGGATCAGTGGTAGTAAAGTTAATGGATGATCAGTGTAAGTGAATGGGGGATCAGCGGTAGTAAAGTGAATGGAGGATCAGTGGTGGTAAAGTGAATGGGGGATCAGTGGTAGTAAAATAAATGGGGATCAGTGATAGTGAATGGGGATCAGTGGTAGTAAAGTGAATGGGGATCAGTGGTAGTAAAGTAAATGGGGGATCAGTGGTAGTAACGTGAATGGGGGATCAGTGGTAGTAAAGTGAATGGGGGATCAGTGGTAGTAAAGTGAATGGGGGATCAGTGGCAGTAAGTGAATGGGGGATCAGTGGTAGTAAAGTGAATGGGGATCAGTGGTAGTAAAGTGAATGGATGATCAGTGATAGTGAATGGGGGATCAGTGGTAGTAAAGTGAATGGAGGATCAGTGATAGTAAAGTGAATGGGGATCAGTGGTAGTAAAGTGAATGGGGATCAGTGGTAGTAAAGTGAATGGGGATCAGTGGTAGTAAAGTGAATGGAGGATCAGTGGCAGTAAAGTGAATGGAGGATCAGTGGTAGTAAAGTGAATGGGGATCAGTGGTAGTAAAGTGAATGGGGGATCAGTGGTAGTAAAGTGAATGGATGATCAGTGATAGTGAATGGAGATCAGTGGTAGTAAAGTGAATGGGGGATCAGTGGTAGTAAAGTTAATGGATGATCAGTGATAGTGAATGGGGGATCAGTGGTAGTAAAGTGAATGGAGGATCAGTGGTAGTAAAGTGAATGGGGGATCAGTGGTAGTAACGTGAATGGGGGATCAGTGGTAGTAAAGTGAATGGGGGATCAGTGGTAGTAAAGTGAATGGGGGATCAGTGGCAGTAAAGTGAATGGGGGATCAGTGGCAGTAAAGTGAATGTGGGATCAGTGGTAGTAAAGTGAATGGATGATCAGTGATAGTGAATTGGGGATCAGTGGTAGTACAGTGAATGGATGATCAGTGATTGTAAAGTGAATGGGGGATCAGTGTTAGTAAAGTGAATGGGGGATCAGTGGTAGTAAAGTGAATGGGGGATCAGTGATAGTAAAGTGAATGGAGGATCAGTGGTAGTAAAGTGATTGTAGGATCAGTGGTTGTAAAGTAAATGGGGGATCTGTGGTAGTAAAGTGAATGGAGGATCAGTGGTGGTAAAATGAATGGGGGATCAGTGGTAGTAAAGTGAATGGGGGATCAGTGGTAGTAAAGTGAATGGAGGATCAGTGGTTGTAAAGTGAATGGGGGATCAGTTGTAGTAAAGTGAATGAGGGATCAGTGGTAGTAAAGTGAATGGAGGATCAGTGGTAGTAAAGTGAATGGATGTTCATTGGTAGTAAAGTGAATGGGGATCAGTGGTAGTAAAGTTAATGGGGATCAGTGGTAGTAAAGTGAATGGGGATCAGTGGTAGTAACGTGAATGGGGGATCAGTGGTAGTAAAGTGAATGGCGGATCAGTGGTAGTAAAGTGAATGGAGGATCAGTGAGCAGTGAATGGGGATCAGTGGTAGTAAAGTGAATGTAGGATCAGTGGTAGTAAAGTGAATGGGGATCAGTGGTAGTAAAGTGAATGGATGATCAGTGATAGTGAATGGGAGATCAGTGGTAGTAACGTGAATGAGGGATCAGTGGTAGTAAAGTGAATGGGGGATCAGTGGTAGTGAATGGAGTGGATCAGTGGTACTAAAGTGAATGGAGGATCAGTGATAGTGAATTGGGGATCAGTGGTAGTACAGTGAATGGATGATCAGTGATTGTAAAGTGAATGGGGATCAGTGGTAGTAAAGTGAATGGGGGATCAGTGGTAGTAAAGTGAATGGAGGATCAGTGGCAGTAAAGTGAATGGAGTATCAGTGGTAGTAAAGTGAATGAATGATCAGTGATAGTGAATGGGGGATCAGTGGTAGTAAAGTGAATGGAGGGTCAGTGGTGGTAAAGTGAATGGGGGATCAGTGGTAGTAAAGTGAATGGGGGATCAGTGGTAGTAAAGTGAATGGATGATCAGGGGTTGTAAAATTAGTGGATGATCAGTGGTTGTAAAGTAAATGGGGGATCTGTGGTAGTAAAGTGAATGGGGGATCAGTGGTAGTAAAATAATGGATGTTCATTGGTAGTAAAGTGAATTGGGGATCAGTGGTAGTAAAATGAATGGGGGATCAGTGGTAGTAAGGTTAATGGAGGATCAGTGGTAGTAAAGTGAATGGGGGATCAGAGATAGTGAATGGGGGATCAGTGGTAGTAAAGTTAATGGAGGATCAGTGGCAGTAAAGTGAATGGAGGATCAGTGGTTGTAAAATAAATGGGGGATCAGTGATAGTGAATGGGGGATCAGTGATAGTAAAGTGAATGGAGGATCAGTGGTGGTAAAGTGAATGGAGGATCAGTGGTAGTAAAGTGAATGGGGGATCAGTCGTAATAAAGTGAATGGATAATCAGTGGCAGTAAAGTGAATGGGGGATCAGTGGTAGTAAAGTGAATGGAGGATCAGTGGCAGTAAAGTGAATGGGGGATCAGTGGTAGTAAAGTTAATGGAGGATCAGTGGCAGTAAAGTGAATGGGTGATCAGTGGTAATAAAGTGAATGGATGATCA
Source organism: Salmo salar (assembly GCF_905237065.1). Classification (NCBI taxonomy): domain Eukaryota; kingdom Metazoa; phylum Chordata; class Actinopteri; order Salmoniformes; family Salmonidae; genus Salmo; species Salmo salar. Next base: position 13,293 of record NW_025549244.1, on the reverse strand, counting down.
GTGATAGTGAATTGGGGATCAGTGGTAGTAAAGTGAATGGAGGATCAGTGGTTGTAAAATAAATGGGGGATCAGTGGTAGTAAAGTGAATGTGGGATCAGTGATTGTGAAGTGAATGTGGGATCAGTGGTAGTAAAGTGAATGGATGATCAGTGTTAGTAAAGTAAATGGGGGATCAGTGGTAGTAAAGTGAATGGAGGATCCGTGGCAGTAAAGTGAATGGGACATCAGTGGTATTAAAGTGAATGTGGGATCAGTGGTAGTAAAGTTAATGGAGGATCAGTGGCAGTAAAGTGAATGGGACATCAGTGGTATTAAAGTGAATGGTTGATCAGTGATAGTGAATGGGGGATCAGTGGTAGTAATGTGAACGGTGATCAGTGGCAGTGTAATTGAATGGGGGATCAGTGGTAGGAAAGTGAATGGGGGATCAGTGGTAGTAAAGTGAATGGGGGATCAGTGGTAGTAAAGTGAATGGAGGATCCGTGGCAGTAAAGTGAATGGATGATCAGTGGTAGTAAAGTGAATGGGGGATCAGTGGTAGTAAAGTGGATGCGGGATCAGTGGTAGTAAAGTGAATGGATGATCAGTGATAGTGAATGGGAGATCAGTGGTAGTAAAGTGAATGGGGGATCAGTGGTAGTAAAGTTAATGGATGATCAGTGACAGTGAATGGGGATCAGCGGTAGTAAAGTGAATGGAGGATCAGTGGTGGTAAAGTGAATGGGGGATCAGTGGTAGTAAAATAAATGGGGGATCAGTGATAGTGAATGGGGGATCAGTGGTAGTAAAGTGAATGGGGATGAGTGGTAGTAAAGTGAATGGGGGATCAGTGGTAGTAACGTGAATGGGGGATCAGTGGTAGTAAAGTGAATGGGGGATCAGTGGTAGTAAAGTGAATGGGGGATCAGTGGCAGTCAAGTGAATGGGGGATCAGTGGTAGTAAAGTGAATGTGGGATCAGTGGTAGTAAAGTGAATGGATGATCAGTGATAGTGAATTGGGGATCAGTGGTAGTAAAGTGAATGGATGATCAGTGATTGTAAAGTGAATGCGGGATCAGTGTTAGTAAAGTGAATGGGGGATCAGTGGTAGTAAAGTGAATGGGGGATCAGTGGTAGTAAAGTGAATGGAGGATCCGTGGCAGTAAAGTGAATGGAGGATCAGTGGTAGTAAAGTGAATGTGGGATCAGTGGTAGTAAAGTGAATGGGGATCAGTGGTAGTAAAGTGAATGGATGATCAGTGATAGTGAATGGGAGATCAGTGGTAGTAAAGTGAATGGGGGATCAGTGGTAGTAAAGTTAATGGATGATCAGTGATAGTGAATGGGGGATCAGCGGTAGTAAAGTGAATGTGGGATCAGTGGTAGTAAAGTGAATGGGGGATCAGTGGTAGTAAAGTAAATGGGGGATCAGTGATAGTGAATGGGGATCAGTGGTAGTAAAGTGAATGGGGATCAGTGGTAGTAAAGTGAATGGGGGATCAGTGGTAGTAAAGTGAATGTGGGATCAGTGGTAGTAAAGTGAATGGATGATCAGTGATAGTGAATTGGGGATCAGTGGTAGTACAGTGAATGGATGATCAGTGGTTGTAAAGTGAATGGGGGATCAGTGTTAGTAAAGTGAATGGGGATCAGTGGTAGTAAAGTGAATGGGGGATCAGTGATAGTAAAGTGAATGGAGGATCAGTGGTAGTAAATTGAATGGGGATCAGTGGTAGTAAAGTGAATGGGGGATCAGTGGTAGTAAAGTGAATGGGGGATCAGTGGTAGTAAAGTGAATGGAGGATCCGTGGCAGTAAAGTGAATGGATGATCAGTGGTAGTAAAGTGAATGTGGGATCAGTGGTAGTAAAGTGAATGGGGATCAGTGGTAGTAAAGTGAATGGATGATCAGTGATAGTGAATGGGAGATCAGTGGTAGTAAAGTGAATGGGAGATCAGTGGTAGTAAAGTTAATGGATGATCAGTGACAGTGAATGGGGGATCAGCGGTAGTAAAGTGAATGGAGGATCAGTGGTGGTAAAGTGAATGGGGGATCAGTGGTAGTAAAGTGAATGGGTGATGAGTGGTAGTAAAGTGAATGGGGGATCAGTGGTAGTAACGTGAATGGGGGATCAGTGGTAGTAAAGTGAATGGGGGATCAGTGGTAGTAAAGTGAATGTGGGATCAGTGGTAGTAAAGTGAATGGATGATCAGTGATAGTGAATTGGGGATCAGTGGTAGTACAGTGAATGGATGATCAGTGATTGTAGAGTGAATGCGGGATCAGTGTTAGTAAAGTGAATGGGGGATCAGTGGTAGTAAAGTGAATGGGGGATCAGTGGTAGTAAAGTGAATGGAGGATCCGTGGCAGTAAAGTGAATGGAGGATCAGTGGTAGTAAAGTGAATGTGGGATCAGTGGTAGTAAAGTGAATGGGGGATCAGTGGTAGTAAAGTGAATGGATGATCAGTGATAGTGAATGGGAGATCAGTGGTAGTAAAGTGAATGGGGGATCAGTGGTAGTAAAGTTAATGGATGATCAGTGATTGTGAATGGGGGATCAGCGGTAGTAAAGTGAATGGAGGATCAGTGGTGGTAAAGTGAATGGGGGATCAGTGATTGTGAAGTGAATGTGGGATCAGTGGTAGTAAAGTGAATGGATGATCGGTGGTAGTAAAGTAAATGGGGGATCTGTGGTAGTAACGTGAATGAGGGATCAGTGGTAGTAAAGTGAATGGGGGATCAGTGGCAGTAAAGTAAATGGGGGATCAGTGGTAGTAAAATGAAAGGAGGGTCAGTGGCAGTAAAGTAAATGGGGGATTAGTGGTAGTAAAGTGAATGGGGGATCAGTGGTAGTAAGGTTAATGGAGGATCTGTGGCATTAAAGTGAATGGGGGATCATTGGTAGTAAATTGAATGGGGGATCAGTGATAGTAAATGGGGGATCAGTGGTAGTAAAGTGAATGGAGGATCAGTGGTGGTAAAGTGAATGGGGGATCAGTGGTAGTAAAATAAATGGGGGATCAGTGATAGTGAATGGGGATCAGTGGTAGTAAAGTGAATGGGGATGAGTGGTAGTAAAGTGAATGGGGGATCAGTGGTAGTAACGTGAATGGGGGATCAGTGGTAGTAAAGTGAATGGGGGATCAGTGGTAGTAAAGTGAATGGGGGATCAGTGGCAGTAAAGTGAATGGGGGATCAGTGGCAGTAAAGTGAATGTGGGATCAGTGGTAGTAACGTGAATGGGGGATCAGTGGTAGTAAAGTGAATGGGGGATCAGTGGTAGTAAAGTGAATGGGGGATCAGTGGCAGTAAAGTGAATGGGGGATCAGTGGCAGTAAGGTTAATGGAGGATCTGTGGCATTAAAGTGAATGGGGGATCATTGGTAGTAAATTGAATGGGGGATCAGTGATAGTAAATGGGGGATCAGTGGTAGTAAAGTGAATGGAGGATCAGTGGTGGTAAAGTGAATGGGGGATCAGTGGTAGTAAAATAAATGGGGGATCAGTGATAGTGAATGGGGGATCAGTGGTAGTAAAGTGAATGGGGGATCAGTGGTAGTAAAGTGAATGGGGGATCAGTGGTAGTAACGTGAATGGGGATCAGTGGTAGTAAAGTGAATGGGGATCAGTGGTAGTAAAGTGAATGGGGGATCAGTGGCAGTAAAGTGAATGGGGGATCAGTGGCAGTAAAGTGAATGTGGGATCAGTGGTAGTAAAGTGAATGGATGATCAGTGATAGTGAATTGGGGATCAGTGGTAGTACAGTGAATGGATGATCAGTGATTGTAAAGTGAATGGGGGATCAGTGTTAGTAAAGTGAATGGGGGATCAGTGGTAGTAAAGTGAATGGGGGATCAGTGATAGTAAAGTGAATGGAGGATCAGTGGTAGTAAAGTGATTGTAGGATCAGTGGTTGTAAAGTAAATGGGGGATCTGTGGTAGTAAAGTGAATGGAGGATCAGTGGTGGTAAAATGAATGGGGGATCAGTGGTAGTAAAGTGAATGGATGATCAGGGGTTGTAAAATTAGTGGATGATCAGTGGTTGTAAAGTAAATGGGGATCTGTGGTAGTAAAGTGAATGGGGGATCAGTGGTAGTAAAATAATGGATGTTCATTGGTAGTAAAGTGAATTGGGGATCAGTGGTAGTAAAATGAATGGGGGATCAGTGGTAGTAAGGTTAATGGAGGATCAGTGGTAGTAAAGTGAATGGAGGATCAGAGATAGTGAATGGGGATCAGTGGTAGTAAAGTTAATGGAGGATCAGTGGCAGTAAAGTGAATGGAGGATCAGTGGTTGTAAAATAAATGGAGGATCAGTGATAGTGAATGGAGGATCAGTGATAGTAAAGTGAATGGAGGATCAGTGGTAGTAAAGTGAATGGAGGATCAGTGGTAGTAAAGTGAATGGGGATCAGTCGTAATAAAGTGAATGGATAATCAGTGGCAGTAAAGTGAATGGGGATCAGTGGTAGTAAAGTGAATGGAGGATCAGTGGCAGTAAAGTGAATGGGGGATCAGTGGTAGTAAAGTTAATGGAGGATCAGTGGCAGTAAAGTGAATGGGTGATCAGTGGTAGTAAAGTGAATGGATGATCAGTGATAGTGAATTGGGGATCAGTGGTAGTAAAGTGAATGGAGGATCAGTGGTTGTAAAATAAATGGGGATCAGTGGTAGTAAAGTGAATGTGGGATCAGTGATTGTAAAGTGAATGTGGGATCAGTGGTAGTAAAGTGAATGGATGATCAGTGTTAGTAAAGTAAATGGGGATCAGTGGTAGTAAAGTGAATGGAGGATCAGTGGCAGTAAAGTGAATGGGACATCAGTGGTATTAAAGTGAATGTGGGATCAGTGGTAGTAAAGTTAATGGAGGATCAGTGGCAGTAAAGTGAATGGGGCATCAGTGGTAGTAAAGTGAATGGTTGATCAGTGATAGTGAATGGGGGATCAGTGGTAGTAAAGTGAATGGGGATCAGTGGCAGTAAAGTGAATGGGGGATCAGTGGTAGTAAAGTGAATGGGGATCAGTGGTAGTAAAGTGAATGGGGGATCAGTGGTAGTAAAGTGAATGGAGGATCCGTGGCAGTAAAGTGAATGGATGATCAGTGGTAGTAAAGTGAATGGGGGATCAGTGGTAGTAAAGTGGATGCGGGATCAGTGGTAGTAAAGTGAATGGATGATCAGTGATAGTGAATGGGAGATCAGTGGTAGTAAAGTGAATGGGGGATCAGTGGTAGTAAAGTTAATGGATGATCAGTGACAGTGAATGGGGATCAGCGGTAGTAAAGTGAATGGAGGATCAGTGGTGGTAAAGTGAATGGGGGATCAGTGGTAGTAAAATAAATGGGGGATCAGTGATAGTGAATGGGGATCAGTGGTAGTAAAGTGAATGGGGGATGAGTGGTAGTAAAGTGAATGGGGATCAGTGGTAGTAACGTGAATGGGGATCAGTGGTAGTAAAGTGAATGGGGGATCAGTGGTAGTAAAGTGAATGGGGATCAGTGGTAGTCAAGTGAATGGGGATCAGTGGTAGTAAAGTGAATGTGGGATCAGTGGTAGTAAAGTGAATGGATGATCAGTGATAGTGAATTGGGGATCAGTGGTAGTACAGTGAATGGATGATCAGTGATTGTAAAGTGAATGCGGGATCAGTGTTAGTAAAGTGAATGGGGGATCAGTGGTAGTAAAGTGAATGGGGATCAGTGGTAGTAAAGTGAATGGAGGATCAGTGGCAGTAAAGTGAATGGAGGATCAGTGGTAGTAAAGTGAATGGGGGATCAGTGGTAGTAAAGTGAATGGGGGATCAGTGGTAGTAAAGTGAATGGATGATCAGTGATAGTGAATGGGAGATCAGTGGTAGTAAAGTGAATGGGGATCAGTGGTAGTAAAGTTAATGGATGATCAGTGATAGTGAATGGGGGATCAGCGGTAGTAAAGTGAATGGAGGATCAGTGGTAGTAAAGTGAATGGGGGATCAGTGGTAGTAAAGCAAATGGGGATCAGTGATAGTGAATGGGGGATCAGTGGTAGTAAAGTGAATGGGGATCAGTGGTAGTAAAGTGAATGGGGATCAGTGGTAGTAAAGTGAATGTGGGATCAGTGGTAGTAAAGTGAATGGATGATCAGTGATAGTGAATTGGGGATCAGTGGTAGTACAGTGAATGGATGATCAGTGATTGTAAAGTGAATGGGGGATCAGTGTTAGTAAAGTGAATGGAGGATCAGTGGTAGTAAAGTGAATGGGGATCAGTGATAGTAAAGTGAATGGAGGATCAGTGGTAGTAAAGTGATTGTAGGATCAGTGGTTGTAAAGTAAATGGGGGATCTGTGGTAGTAAAGTGAATGGAGGATCAGTGGTGGTAAAATGAATGGGGGATCAGTGGTAGTAAAGTGAATGGGGGATGAGTGGTAGTAAATTGAATGGGGGATCAGTGGTAGTAACGTGAATGGGGGATCAGTGGTAGTAAAGTGAATGGGGGATCAGTGGTAGTAAAGTGAATGGAGGATCCGTGGCAGTAAAGTGAATGGATGATCAGTGGTAGTAAAGTGAATGTGGGATCAGTGGTAGTAAAGTGGATGGGGGATCAGTGGTAGTAAAGTGAATGGATGATCAGTGATAGTGAATGGGAGATCAGTGGTAGTAAAGTGAATGGGAGATCAGTGGTAGTAAAGTTAATGGATGATCAGTGGTGGTAAAGTGAATGGGGGATCAGTGGTAGTAAAGTGAATGGAGGATCAGTGGTAGTAAAGTGAATGGGGGATCAGTGGTAGTAAAGTGAATGGGGATCAGTGGTAGTAAAGTGAATGGGGGATCAGTGGTAGTAAAGTGAATGGAGGATCAGTGGTAGTAAAGTGAATGGGGGATCAGTGGTAGTAAAGTGAATGGGGATCAGTGGTAGTAAAGTGAATGGGGATCAGTGGTAGTAAAGTGAATGGGGATCAGTGGTAGTAAAGTGAATGGAGGATCAGTGGTAGTGAATGGAGATCAGTGGTAGTAAGTGAATGGATGATCAGTGGTAGTGAATGGGGATCAGTGGTAGTAAAGTGAATGGATGATCAGTGGTAGTGAATGGAGGATCAGTGGTAGTAAAGTGAATGGGGGATCAGTGGTAGTAAAGTGAATGGATGATCAGTGGTAGTAAAGTGAATGGAGGATCAGTGGTAGTAAAGTGAATGGAGGATCAGTGGTAGTAAAGTGAATGGGGGATCAGTGATAGTAAAGTGAATGGGGATCAGTGGTAGTAAAGTGAATGGAGGATCAGTGGCAGTAAAGTGAATGGGGATCAGTGGTAGTAAAGTCAATGGGGATCAGTGGTAGTAAAGTGAATGGGGGATCAGTGGTAGTAAGGTGAATGGAGGATCAGTGGTAGTAAAGTGAATGGGGATCAGTGGCAGTAACGTGAATGGGGGATCAGTGGTAGTAAAGTGAATGGGGATCAGTGGCAGTAAAGTGAATGGGGATCAGTGGTAGTAAAGTGAATGGGGATCAGTGGTAGTAAAGTAAATGGAGGATCAGTGGTAGTAAAGTGAATGGGGATCAGTGGTAGTAAAGTGAATGGGGGATCAGTGATAGTGAATGGGGATCAGTGGTAGTAAAGTGAATGGGGGATCAGTGGTAGTAAAGTGAATGGAGGATCAGTGGTAGTAAAGTGAATGGAGATCAGTGATAGTGAATGGGGATCAGTGGTAGTAAAGTGAATGGAGGATCAGTGGTTGTAAAGTAAATGGGGGATCAGTGGTAGTAAAGTGAATGGGGGATCAGTGAGTAAAGTGAATGGGGGATCAGTGGTAGTGAATGGGGATCAGTGGTAGTAAAGTGAATGGGGGATCAGTGGTAGTAAAGTTAATGGGGATCAGTGGTAGTAAAATGAATGGGGATCAGTGGTAGTAAAGTGAATGGAGGATCAGTGGCAGTAAAGTGAATGGGGGATCAGTGGTAGTAAAGTGAATGGGGGATCAGTGGTAGTAAAGTGAATGGGGGATCAGTGGTAGTAAAGTGAATGGGGGATCAGTGGCAGTAAAGTGAATTGGGGGATCAGTGGTAGTAAAGTGAATGGGGATCAGTGGATAAGTGAATGGGGGATCAGTGGTAGTAAATTGAATGGGGATCAGTGGTAGTAAAGTTAATGGGGATCAGTGATAGTGAATGGAGGATCAGTGGTGGTAAAGTGAATGGGGATCAGTGGTAGTAAAGTAAATGGGGGATCAGTGATAGTGAATGGGGATCAGTGGTAGTAAAGTGAATGGGGATCAGTGGTTGTAAAGTGAATGGGGATCAGTGGTAGTAAAGTTAATGGGGATCAGTGGCAGGTAAAGTGAATGGGGGATCAGTGGTAGTAAAGTGAATGGGGGATCAGTGGTAGTAAAGTGAATGGGGGATCAGTGGTAGTAAAGTGAATGGAGGATCAGTGGTAGTAAAGTGAATGGAGGATCAGTGGTAGTGAATGGGGAATCAGTGGTAGTAAAGTGAATGGATGATCAGTGATAGTGAATGGGGGATCAGTGGTAGTTAAGTGAATGGATGATCAGTGATAGTAAATGGGGATCAGTGGTAGTAAAGTGAATGGATGATCAGTGGTAGTAGAATGGGGATCAGTGGTAGTAAAGTGAATGGGGGATCAGTGGTAGTAATGTGAACGGAGGATCAGTGGCAGTGTAAGTGAATGGGGATCAGTGGTAGTAAAGTGAATGGAGGATCAGTGGTAGTAAAGTGAATGGGGATCAGTGGTAGTAAAGTAAATGGAGGATCAGTGGTAGTAAAGTGAATGGAGGATCAGTGGTAGTAAAGTGAATGGAGGATCAGTGGTAGTAAAGTGAATGGGGATCAGTGGTAGTAAAGTGAAATGGGATCAGTGGTAGTAAAGTGAATGGGGATCAGTGGTAGTAAAGTGAATGGATGATCAGTGGTAGTAAAGTGAATGGGGATCAGTGGTAGTAAAGTGAATGGGGATCAGTGGTAGTAAAGTGAATGGGGGATCAGTGGTAGTAAAGTGAATGGATGATCAGTGATAGTGAATGGGGATCAGTGGTAGTAAAGTGAATGGAGGATCAGTGGTAGTAAAGTGAATGGGGATCAGTGGTAGTAAAGTGAATGGATGATCAGTGATAGTGAATGGAGGATCAGTGGTAGTAAAGTGAATGGAGGATCAGTGGTAGTAAAGTGACTGGATTACAGTGATAGTAAGAATGGGGATCAGTGGTAGTAAAGTGAATGGAGGATCAGTGGCAGTAAAGTGAATGGAGGATCAGTGGTAGTAAAGCAAATGGTGAATCGGTGATAGTGAATGGATGATCAGTGGTAATAGTGAATGGGGATCAGTGGTAGTAAAGTGAATGGAGGATCAGTGGTTGTAACGTGAATGGGGATCAGTGGTAGTGAATGGAGGATCAGTGGTAGTAAAGTGAATGGAGGATCAGTGGCAGTAAAGTGAGTGGAGGATCAGTGGTAGTAAAATGAATGGGGATCAGTGGTAGTAAAGCTAATGGAGGATCAGTGGTAGTAAAGTGAATGGGGGATCAGTGGTAGTAAAGTGAATGGAGGATCAGTGGTAGTAAAGTGAATGGATGATCAGTGGTAGTAAAGTGAATGGAGGATCAGTGGTAGTAAAGTGAATGGGGATCAGTGGTAGTAAAGTTAATGGATGATCAGTGATAGTGAATGGAGGATCAGTGGTGGTAAAGTGAATGGGGATCAGTGGTAGTAAAATAAATGGGGATCAGTGATAGTGAATGGGGATCAGTGGTAGTAAAGTGAATGGAGGATCAGTGGTAGTAAAGTGAATGGAGGATCAGTGGTAGTAAAGTAAATGGGGATCAGTGGTAGTAAAGTGAATGGAGGATCAGTGGTAGTAAAGTGAATGGGGATCAGTGGTAGTAAAGTGAATGGGGATCAGTGGTAGTAAAGTGAATGGGGATCAGTGGTAGTAAATTGAATGGGGGATCAGTGGTAGTAAAGTGAATGGAGGATCAGTGGTAGTGAATGGGGATCAGTGGTAGTAAAGTGAATGGAGGATCAGTGCGTAGTAAAGTAAATGGGGATCAGTGGTAGTAAAGTGAATGAATGATCAGTGATAGTGAATGGGGATCAGTGATAGTAAAGTGAATGGGGATCAGTGGTAGTAAAGTGAATGGAGGATCAGTGGCAGTGAAGTTAATGGGGGATCAGTGGTAGTAAAGTGAATGGAGGATCAGTGGTAGTAAAGCGAATGGGGATCAGTGGTAGTAAAGTAAATGGAGGATCAGTGGTAGTAAAGTGAATGGAGGATCAGTGGTAGTAAAGTGAATGGATGATCAGTGGTAGTAAAGTGAATGAGGGATCAGTGGTAGTAAAGTGAATGGTGATCAGTGGCAGTAAAGTGAATGGGGGATCAGTGGTAGCAAAGGTGAATGGAGATCAGTGGTAGTAAAGTGAATGGGGGATCAGTGGTAGTAAAGTGAATGGGGATCAGTGTAGTAACGTGAATGGGGGATCAGTGGTAGTAAAGTGAATGGATTCAGTGATAGTGAATGGGGGATCAGTGGTAGTAAAGTGAATGGGGATCAGTGGTAGTAAAGTGAATGGAGGATCAGTGGTAGTAAAGTGAATGGGGGATCAGTGGTAGTAAAGTGAATGGAGGATCAGTGGTGTAAAGTGAATGGAGGATCAGTGGTAGTAAAGTGAATGGATGATCAGTGATAGTGAATGGGGGATCAGTGGTAGTAAAGTGAATGGAGGATCAGTGGTAGTAAATGAATGGGGATCAGTGGTAGTAAATTGAATGGGGATCAGTGGTAGTAAAGTGAATGGGGGATCAGTGGTAGTAAAGTGAATGGATGATCAGTGATAGTGAATGGGGATCAGTGGTAGTAAAGTGAATGGAGGATCAGTGGTTGTAAGCAAATGGGGGATCAGTGGTAGTAAAGTGAATGGAGGATCAGTGGTAAAGTGAATGGGGGATCAGTGGTAGTAAAGTGAATGGATGATCAGTGGCAGTAAAGTAAATGGGGGATCAGTGGTAGTAAAGTGAATGGGGATCAGTGGTAGTAAAGTGAATGGGGGATCAGTGGTAGTAAAGATTAATGGAGGATCAGTGGCAGTAAAGTGAATGGGGGATCAGTGGTAGTAAGTGAATGGGGATCAGTGATAGTGAATGGGGATCAGTGGTAGTAAAGTGAATGGAGGATCAGTGATAGTAAAGTGAATGGGGGATCAGTGGTAGTAAGCAAATGGACAGTATAGTGAATGGGGGATCAGTGGTAGTAAAGCGAATGGAGGATCAGTGGAGTAGTTAATGAGGATCAGTGGCAGTAAAGTGAATGGATGATCAGTGGTAGTAAATGGATGGGGATCAGTGGTAGTAAAATGAATGAATGATCAGTGATAGTGAATGGGGATCAGTGATAGTACAGTGAATGGAGGATCAGTGGTAGTAATGTGAACGGGGATCAGTGGCAGTAGAAGTGAATGGAGGATCAGTGGTAGTAAAGTGAATGGAGGATCAGTGGTAGTAAAGTGAATGAGGGATCAGTGGTAGTAAAGTAAATGGGGGATCAGTGGTAGTAAAGTGAATGGGATCAGTGAGTAAAGTGAATGGAGGATCAGTGGTAGTAAAGTGAATGGAGATCAGTGGCAGTAAAGTGAATGGGGGATCAGTGGTAGTAAAGTTAATGGATGATCAGTGATAGTGAATTGGGGATCAGCGGTAGTAAAGTGAATGGAGGATCAGTGGTATAATGTGAATGGGGATCAGTGGTAGTAAAGTGAATGGGGATCAGTGGAGTAAAGTGAATGGGGATCAGTGGTAGTAAAGTGAATGGGGGATCAGTGGGTAAAGTGAATGGAGGATCAGTGGTAGTAAAGCGAATGGGGATCAGTGGTAGTAAAGTGAATGGGGATCAGTGGTAGTAAAGTAAATGTGATCGAGTGATTGTGAATGGGGATCAGTGGTAGTAAAGTGAATGGGGGATCAGTGGTAGTAAAGTGAGCTGGAGGATCAGTGATAGTGAATGTGGATCAGTGGTAGTAAAGTGAATGGAGGATCAGTGGTAGTAAAGTGAATGGGGGATCAGTGGTAGTAAAGTGAATGGAGGATCAGTGATAGTGAATGGGGATCAGTGGCAGTAAAGTGAATGGGGATCAGTGGTAGTAAAGTTAATGGAGAATCAGTGGTAGTAAAGTGAATGGGGTCAGTGGTAGTAAAGTAATGGATGATCAGTGATAGTGAATGGGGATCAGTGGTAGTAAAGTGAATGGAGGATCAGTGGTAGTAAAGTGAATGAGGGATCAGTGGTAGTAAAGTGAATGGGGATCAGTGGTAGTAAAGTGAATGGGGATCAGTGGTAGTAAAGTGAATGGGGGATCAGTGGTAGTAAAGTAATGGGGATCAGTGGTAGTAAGTGAATGGGGGATCAGTGGTAGTAAAGTGAATGGGGATCAGTGATAGTGAATGGAATCAGTTAGTAAAGTGAATGGATGATCAGTGATAGTGAATGGGGATCAGTGGTAGTAAGTGAATGGAGGATCAGTGGTAGCAAAATGAATGAGGGATCAGTGGTAGTAAAGTAATGGTGGATAAGAAGCGTCAATGGATAAATGTAATGTAAGTGAATGGGGATCAGTGGTAGTAAAGTGAATGGAGGATCAGTATTAGTGTGAATGGGGGATCAGTGGTAGTAAAACGATGTTCAGTGAATGGGGATCAGTGGCTGGTAAAGTAAGGAATGGGGGATCAGTGGTAGTAAAGTAAATGGAGGATCAGTGGTAGTAAAATGAGATTGGGGATCAGTGGTAGTAAAGTGAATGGGGATCAGTGCTGTAAAGTGAATGGGGAATCAGTGGTAGTGAAGTGAATGGGGGATCAGTGGTAGTAAAGTGAATGGGGATCAGTGATAGTGAATGGATGGATCAGTGGTAGTAAAGTGAATGGAGGATCAGTGATAGTGAATGGGGATCAGTGGTAGTAAAGTGAATGGGGATCAGTGTGTAAAGTGAATGGGGATCAGTGGTAGTAAAGTGAATGGGGATCAGTGGTAGTAAAGTGAATGGATGATCAGTGATAGTGAATGGGGATCAGTGGTAGTAAAGTGAATGGAGGATCAGTGGTAGTAAAGTGAATGGGGGATCAGTGGTAGTAAATGAATGAGTAAACCAGTGTAGTAAAGTGGAATGAGAGGGATCAGTGGCAGTAAAGTGAATGGAGATCAGATAGTAAAGTGAATGGGGGATCAGTGGTAGTAAAGTAAATGGGATCAGTGGTAGTGAATGGGGATCAGTGGTAGTAAAGTGAATGGGGATCAGTGGTAGTAAAGTGGAATGAAGGACCTGTGGTGGTAAA
>NW_025549243.1:2500-27500 GCF_905237065.1 Salmo salar | reverse complement strand
TAGCTTCCGAGATCAGACGAGATCGGGCGTACCCAGGCTGGTATGGCCGTAAGCGAGAAACAATCTCTTGCTACAACATATATAGTCAAAGTGAGTCTGATAAACAGACATTGCATTTTCACCAATTAGATAAGCAGCTTGAACTTTGTGTCACTGAAAAAGTAGAAGAAATTACAAACACTGTTCCCATCACTTTTTAGCACAGGTAGTTGGATAAAATACAAACTTTATTTCCTTTCATCATTTGAACAGGGCCAAGGAGCACAAAGCACACACAAGCTGCATTCAGCAACAATATTCTTGTTTGTCTTATAAATACAAGGCAGATGCTATTTGAAAACACAAGGAAATTTGATCCTATTAAAAAGGCAGGAAGCTGCATTTAGTCAATTCATCATTAAATGCTTACTACAAGGCAGTGTTGCTGATGAAATAGTGCAAGAGCACACCCTCGTGGACAAAATGCTTACAGCACCTGGTATTCCCAGGCCGTCTCGCATCCAAGTACTAGCCAGGCCCGACCCTGCTTAGCTTCCGAGATCAGACGAGATCGGGCGTACCCAGGCTGATATGGCCGTAAGCGAGAAACAATCTCTTGCTACAACATATATAGTCAAAGTGAGTCTGATAAAACAGACATTTAGTCAATTCATCATTAAATGCTTAATACAAGGCAGTGTTGCTGATGAAATAGTGCAAGAGCACACCCTCGTGGACAAAATGCTTACAGCACCTGGTATTCCCAGGCGGTCTCCCATCCAAGTACTAACCAGGCCCGACCCTGCTTAGCTTCCGAGATCAGACGAGATCGGGCGTACCCAGGCTGGTATGGCCGTAAGCGAGAAACAATCTCTTGCTACAACATATATAGTCAAAGTGAGTCTGATAAACAGACATTGCATTTTCACCAATTAGATAAGCAGCTTGAACTTTGTGTCACTGAAAAAGTAGAAGAAATTACAAACACTGTTCCCATCACTTTTTAGCACAGGTAGTTGGATAAAATACAAACTTTATTTCCTTTCATCATTTGAACAGGGCCAAGGAGCACAAAGCACACACAAGCTGCATTCAGCAACAATATTCTTGTTTGTCTTATAAATACAAGGCAGATGCTAATTGAAAACACAAGGAAATTTGATCCTATTAAAAAGGCAGGAAGCTGCATTTAGTCAATTCATCATTAAATGCTTACTACAAGGCAGTGTTGCTGATGAAATAGTGCAAGAGCACACCCTCGTGGACAAAATGCTTACAGCACCTGGTATTCCCAGGCCGTCTCCCATCCAAGTACTAGCCAGGCCCGACCCTGCTTAGCTTCCGAGATCAGACGAGATCGGGCGTACCCAGGCTGATATGGCCGTAAGCGAGAAACAATCTCTTGCTACAACATATATAGTCAAAGTGAGTCTGATAAAACAGACATTTAGTCAATTCATCATTAAATGCTTACTACAAGGCAGTGTTGCTGATGAAATAGTGCAAGAGCACACCCTCGTGGACAAAATGCTTACAGCACCTGGTATTCCCAGGCGGTCTCCCATCCAAGTACTAACCAGGCCCGACCCTGCTTAGCTTCCGAGATCAGACGAGATCGGGCGTACCCAGGCTGGTATGGCCGTAAGCGAGAAACAATCTCTTGCTACAACATATATAGTCAAAGTGAGTCTGATAAACAGACATTGCATTTTCACCAATTAGATAAGCAGCTTGAACTTTGTGTCACTGAAAAAGTAGAAGAAATTACAAACACTGTTCCCATCACTTTTTAGCACAGGTAGTTGGATAAAATACAAACTTTATTTCCTTTCATCATTTGAACAGGGCCAAGGAGCACAAAGCACACACAAGCTGCATTCAGCAACAATATTCTTGTTTGTCTTATAAATACAAGGCAGATGCAATTGAAAACACAAGGAAATTTGATCCTATTAAAAAGGCAGGAAGCTGCATTTAGTCAATTCATCATTAAATGCTTACTACAAGGCAGTGTTGCTGATGAAATAGTGCAAGAGCACACCCTCGTGGACAAAATGCTTACAGCACCTGGTATTCCCAGGCCGTCTCCGCATCCAAGTACTAGCCAGGCCCGACCCTGCTTAGCTTCCGAGATCAGACGAGATCGGGCGTACCCAGGCTGATATGGCCGTAAGCGAGAAACAATCTCTTGCTACAACATATATAGTCAAAGTGAGTCTGATAAAACAGACATTTAGTCAATTCATCATTAAATGCTTAATACAAGGCAGTGTTGCTGATGAAATAGTGCAAGAGCACACCCTCGTGGACAAAATGCTTACAGCACCTGGTATTCCCAGGGGGTCTCCCATCCAAGTACTAACCAGGCCCGACCCTGCTTAGCTTCCGAGATCAGACGAGATCGGGCGTACCCAGGCTGGTATGGCCGTAAGCGAGAAACAATCTCTTGCTACAACATATATAGTCAAAATGAGTCTGATAAACAGACATTGCATTTTCACCAATTAGATAAGCAGCTTGAACTTTGTGTCACTGAAAAAGTAGAAGAAATTACAAACACTGTTCCCATCACTTTTTAGCACAGGTAGTTGGATAAAATACAAACTTTATTTCCTTTCATCATTTGAACAGGGCCAAGGAGCACAAAGCACACACAAGCTGCATTCAGCAACAATATTCTTGTTTGTCTTATAAATACAAGGCAGATGCTAATTGAAAACACAAGGAAATTTGATCCTATTAAAAAGGCAGGAAGCTGCATTTAGTCAATTCATCATTAAATGCTTACTACAAGGCAGTGTTGCTGATGAAATAGTGCAAGAGCACACCCTCGTGGACAAAATGCTTACAGCACCTGGTATTCCCAGGCCGTCTCCCATCCAAGTACTAGCCAGGCCCGACCCTGCTTAGCTTCCAAGATCAGACGAGATCGGGCGTACCCAGGCTGATATGGCCGTAAGCGAGAAACAATCTCTTGCTACAACATATATAGTCAAAGTGAGTCTGATAAACAGACATTGCATTTTCACCAATTAGATAGGCAGCTTGAACTTTGTGTCACTGAAAAAGTAGAAGAAATTACAAACACTGTTCCCATCACTTTTTAGCACAGGTAGTTGGATAAAATACAAACTTTATTTCCTTTCATCATTTGAACAGGGCCAAGGAGCACAAAGCACACACAAGCTGCATTCAGCAACAATATTCTTGTTTGTCTTATAAATACAAGGCAGATGCTAATTTGAAAACACAAGGAAATTTGATCCTATTAAAAAGGCAGGAAGCTGCATTTAGTCAATTCATCATTAAATGCTTACTACAAGGCAGTGTTGCTGATGAAATAGTGCAAGAGCACACCCTCGTGGACAAAATGCTTACAGCACCTGGTATTCCCAGGCCGTCTCCCATCCAAGTACTAGCCAGGCCCGACCCTGCTTAGCTTCCGAGATCAGACGAGATCGGGCGTACCCAGGCTGATATGGCCGTAAGCGAGAAACAATCTCTTGCTACAACATATATAGTCAAAGTGAGTCTGATAAAACAGACATTTAGTCAATTCATCATTAAATGCTTACTACAAGGCAGTGTTGCTGATGAAATAGTGCAAGAGCACACCCTCGTGGACAAAATGCTTACAGCACCTGGTATTCCAAGGCGGTCTCCCATCCAAGTACTAAGCAGGCCCGACCCTGCTTAGCTTCCGAGATCAGACGAGATCGGGCGGTACCCAGGCTGGTATGGCCGTAAGCGAGAAACAATCTCTTGCTACAACATATATAGTCAAAGTGAGTGCGATAAACAGACATTGCATTTTCACCAATTAGATAAGCAGCTTGAACTTTGTGTCACTGAAAAAGTAGAAGAAATTACAAACACTGTTCCCATCACTTTTTAGCACAGGTAGTTGGATAAAATACAAACTTTATTTCCTTTCATCATTTGAACAGGGCCAAGGAGCACAAAGCACACACAAGCTGCATTCAGCAACAATATTCTTGTTTGTCTTATAAATACAAGGCAGATGCTAATTGAAAACACAAGGAAATTTGATCCTATTAAAAAGGCAGGAAGCTGCATTTAGTCAATTCATCATTAAATGCTTACTACAAGGCAGTGTTGCTGATGAAATAGTGCAAGAGCACACCCTCGTGGACAAAATGCTTACAGCACCTGGTATTCCCAGGCGGTCTCCCATCCAAGTACTAACCAGGCCCGACCCTGCTTAGCTTCCGAGATCAGACGAGATCGGGCGTACCCAGGCTGGTATGGCCGTAAGCGAGAAACAATCTCTTGCTACAACATATATAGTCAAAATGAGTCTCATAAACAGACATTGCATTTTCACCAATTAGATAAGCAGCTTGAACTTTGTGTCACTGAAAAAGTAGAAGAAATTACAAACACTGTTCCCATCACTTTTTAGCACAGGTAGTTGGATAAAATACAAACTTTATTTCCTTTCATCATTTGAACAGGGCCAAGGAGCACAAAGCACACACAAGCTGCATTCAGCAACAATATTCTTGTTTGTCTTATAAATACAAGGCAGATGCTAATTGAAAACACAAGGAAATTTGATCCTATTAAAAAGGCAGGAAGCTGCATTTAGTCAATTCATCATTAAATGCTTACTACAAGGCAGTGTTGCTGATGAAATAGTGCAAGAGCACACCCTCGTGGACAAAATGCTTACAGCACCTGGTATTCCCAGGCCGTCTCCCATCCAAGTACTAGCCAGGCCCGACCCTGCTTAGCTTCCGAGATCAGACGAGATCGGGCGACCCAGGCTGATATGGCCGTAGCGAGAAACAATCTCTTGCTACAACATATATAGTCAAAGTGAGTCTGATAAAACAGACATTTAGTCAATTCATCATTAAATGCTTACTACAAGGCAGTGTTGCTGATGAAATAGTGCAAGAGCACTCCCTCGTGGACAAAATGCTTACAGCACCTGGTATTCCCAGGCGGTCTCCCATCCAAGTACTAACCAGGCCCGACCCTGCTTAGCTTCCGAGATCAGACGAGATCGGGCGTACCTTTTTTTTTATCTTTTATTATGAAAAAACACATAATATTTACAATATTCAAACAATAATAATAAAAAAGGATGAACAATTCATCCTTTTACAAAATCAAAAAAAAGAAAAGAAAATAAAACCAATTAATAATTAAAAGCAAGTTTTCCATTTTGATCAATTTCGATAAAAGTGCTCCCCCACACAAACAGTTTTTCAAAATTACATCCTCCATATTTATATATTAGTTCAATATCTTTCTCTAAAATACTTTTAAATAAAACCTCCACACTCACAATTTTCCCTTCATAATGTCCTAAATTCCTTCTTTGTCTTACAGCGTATCTAGCATGGCTAAGAACAAAATTCATCAAATTAATATTAAAAACTTTGCTTTTTCCATTTATACCAAATAGAAACAACCTCCTCCACTCAACCCCATTTACAATATCTTCTCCCCAATGTTGTTCTAAAAGCCCCTTTATAAACTCATGAAACCCTTGTAATCTACTACATTCAATAAAAAAGTGCATAAAATTTTCCACCTCCGTACCACAAATATCACATTCTCTTTTAATGTCTCTATTTATTTGATGTAAAACCACGTTCGTAAAAATCCTATTATGTTTCAATTTAAAATCATTATCTTCACATTCTATAGAATTATATTTGACATTGACATTCTTCCATATTGATTTTACATCTATATTTACAAATACCCTAGACCACACTTTTTCTGAAGCAGGAGCTTTTATCTCTCTTAAAATACATTTTTCATAAATCTTTTTAACTTTCAAACCTGATAAAACATGTTTCTCCCCATTACTTTCATAATATAAAACCGGTAAACCCTTAGCTCTCTCAACCACCTCTGTATTTATTAAAAGCACCCATTCTTCAGGAATACACCCTAAAATTCTCTTATACATATTTTCTACTGTAGTTTTGCTTATTTCATCTTCCACTTCACAAACATTATCATAAATCGCTTGTACAGTAAGAAACCCTGGAATGACCTCGTATAAAATATCCCCAATCTGTCTCATCCCAGCCCTCATAAAATATTTACAAAACAACATCTTATTATTATATTGTATCTTGGGATTTAAGAAAATTGGCTGATTTAAAATATTGTCTAAAATGGTACACTCATAATAAATATTTGGTAAAAACTCCCCCCAAGCTTCAAACACTTCTCTATAAAACAATGGTATATTACTTAACATTTCTTTTTTCATGCACATCAATAAACCATTGTCCCCCATCCTCCCAACCTCCTGCAAATACTCCTTAAAAAATCTTTTCCATCCATAATCTAGTTCACCATATAAATATTTCCGTACCATTTTAACTCTAATTGCTTTTTTCCTTACATTTAAATCCACCAACTTCAAACCCCCCCTCCTCATAACCTGCAATCAATGTTTTAAAAGAAATTTTCGCTCCTTTCCCATCCCATAAAAAATCAACTAAAATCATATTCATTTCAGATAAAACCCATTCTGGTACATCTAAAACGTTCATGACATGAATAAAAATTGACATCAGCAAGGAATTTACAACAATTACTTTCCCTTTTAATTTCAAAGCCCTCCCCCTCCACATATTTACTACCTTCCTAACTTTATTTATAACCCCACTCCATGTCAGATCCCTAGCTTCTTGTTCCTTCACCCCTAAAAACACACCTAACACCTTAAAATAATCATTTACCACCTTAAAAGGAAAAGTCCCCTCATTATTCTTCCCAACATACATTATTACTGACTTCTCCATATTCACTTTAGCTCCTGAGGCTTTCTCATATACTTTAAAACACTCCATCACCCTTTTAACACTTCCCTCATCTCTGACTGTAATTGTGGTATCGTCTGCATATTGATGAATTAAACTAAAACCTCCTTGCGGAGTCTCTACACAATTTATAAAATGATCTTTTTAAGGTATGCCGCTAAGGGTTCTACCGATAAAACAAACAATAAAGCTGATAAAGGGCACCCCTGTCTCACTGACCTCTCAAGAATAAAAGAATCTGTTAAAACCCCATTACATTTAACCCTACTTTTAGCCTTTCTATATAATAATTTTATCCATCTTATTATTCCATTTCCAAACCCATACTTTTCCAGTACCCTAAACATAAAATCATGTTCCACCCTGTCAAAAGCTTTATTAAAATCTATACTTAAAACAATCCCCCCTATCTTATCACTATTCATTTTATTTATCACATCTCTAAGTGTAGTTATGGTATCTGCTATATCTCTTCCAGGCACACTATAATTTTGTGTAGGTGCTATAATATCATTTAAAACCATCTTCATCCTATTTGCCAGTATCTTAGCTAAAATCTTATAATCTGAGTTTAATAAACTAATTGGCCTATAATTTTCTAATTTCAGTTTACTCCCCTTATTTTTATATAAAATCGATATCAGCCCTGTCACCATGGAATCTGAAACAGTATCATTGTCTTCCATATATTGATATACTTCTAATAAAATAGGTGCTAAAATACTTTCATACATTTTATAAAACTCTGCAATTAGTCCATCTACTCCAGGACTTTTATTTATTTGTAAACCCTTAATTGCATCTTTCACTTCATCCATTGTTATCTTCCTATCACACATTTGCTTATCCTCAACACCAATTTGCACATCCACACTACTTAAAATCTCTTTTACACACCCCTCATCCACCTCCCCTTTCTTAAATAAATCCTTATAAAAATTCTGTACAGTTTCTAATATTTCCACATAATCATTTACCACTTCACCCTTTACATTTTCAATCTCACTAATATATGATTTCATCTGTTTAGTTTTCTCTAAACCAAGAAAAAACGACGTACATTTCTCCCCTTCTAAAACATATTTTGCCCTACTTCTTATAATTGCACCCTTACACTTATCTATTTCACATTTGCTCAATTTTGCTTTTAAATCTAAAAACTTTTCAATAGTATAATCAGGATCACTATCACATTTCTTCATTTCTTCATTCAATTTTGTTCTTAAATAATTTTCTGCTCTTGTCATCCTACTCCTCTTCTTCCTTGCATATCTAATACTAAAAACTTTTATTTTTTCTTTAACATTTTCCCACCACTTGCACTTATCATTCCCTTTTTGCCTATCCTCCATTTCATCTTCTATCAAAGATTTAAGTTGTTTCCCGTATTCCTCATCACCTAGATACCCTGCATTCATACACCATATTCCCCCCCTTTCCTTTCCTTATCTAACCCCACCGAAAATGTTAACCCAGCATGATCACTAAAAGTTGTAAAAATATATTTAATATCCTTCATAAAATTCCTTAACCCTTCATTTACTAAAACCAAATCTATCCGTGTCTGTTTCAATTCCCCTAAAACCACCTGCCTTCTAGAAAATTCTCTCTTATTCGGATTCTCCTCCCTCCATATATCAATTAAATTGTTTTCAACCATCATCTTCCTTAAAACCCCCCTAGATACGTCACTTCTAAAAATAGCTCCCCTTGTCATATCTAGTCTATCCATTTTTACATTAAAATCCCCAACTAAAATACAGTTTCCCTTGCACCATTTCGCTAATTCTAAAAATAAATTCCTTCTCTCTATTTCATTATTCGGCGCATAAATATTTATAATCCTAAAAACCCTACTCATATACTCAAAGTCTAAAATTAAAATCCGCCCATTATTATCATTATATATCTTCTTCACATTTTCTACTACATCCTTCCTTATTAAAATTGCAACCCCACATGAATTCCCCCTACCATTGTTTACATAAATAAAATCCCTCCATATTTTCTGTACTTCTAAAACACACATATTATCCCAGTGCTTCTCTTGAATACATAAAATATCAGAATTCTTTATGTGTACTATTCTATTAAATTTTCCTATTGTTCTCAACCCATTCGCATTTATCGACATTATTGTGACCATACTAATAAATAATAAAATTATAAAATATAATTTCATTATCCTCTACCTTTTATCCAGTTTCTTTCCTCTTCCACCCTTTCTCTCCCCCCCCTCCGCTGCTTTCCTCTTCCTGTATCCTCCTCTCATTCTTTCAAACTTTTCCCCATCATCCGAGTCCGATATCTCCTCCAAGTCCATTTCATCCAGCCAACTTTTCTTCTTTACACCCTCGTCCGTTGTGCTCCCCGTGTTCATCGCCGATTCTGGAATGTTTGTTGTGCTCCCCGTGTTCTCCGCCGTTTCTGGAATGTTCATCTCCGTCTCATGTGTAGTCGTCGTTGTGCTCCCCGTGTTCATCGCCGTTTCTGGAATGTTCGTTGTGCTCCCCGTGTTCATCTCCGTCTCATATATTGTCGTCGTTGTGCTCCCCGTGTTCATACCCGTCTCTGTTATTGTCATTAAACTTAAAACCCTCTCCATTTCTTCACCCCCGAGTTACTTGTTTGTGCTGTGCTTTCCCCTAAAACCTGTGAGTCCCCCGAGCTTCCCCCCAGTCCACTCCCCCCCTCCTCCTGAAAACTCCATCTTCTTATTTCTGAATCCATGCTGCTCCCAATTTCGTTAATCTTCTGGTCTTCCTTCTTCTCCCTTCTTCCTTCCTCCGTCTCTCCACCTTCCACCACATCATCTCCTCCATCTTCTTCTCCTTCTTCCGACAATACAACTGCTTCCTCGAATAGTACTTGACTCCCCTCTTCAGTCATAACTTCTCCACAGTTGCATTCCGCCAATCTCTTTCTGCATCTACCACAAACATTCCTTTCCTTCTCTCCGACACACTCTCTCGCATAATGGCCTTGATTGCCGCACTTGAAACACTTGAATTCAGGGCAATCTTTAACTATGTGCCCAGGTTGTATGCACAATCGACAAACTCTGACCTGCTTGTCATGGATCACCCTGAAGTATTCAGCTCCTTCCAGCGTCTCAATTTTTGTGGAATATGGCAATGATGTGACTTTTTCCGTAAATTTAACTTTACAGAACCTTGTTCCGTCAACCACCTCCGTTCCAGGCCAAACTCTCCTCCTTATCTCCGATACGGCCGTTACTCCCCAGCTTCTCAACTTGTCCAGTATCACTTTATCTTCTATATATACCGGTAGATTCATAAAAGACACCACCAATTCATTAATATTCACATCTCTCGCCAGTATCTTGTTGTCCTTTATCCGTATACCGTCCATTAGCCGTTCTTTACCTTTTCCGTTTCTCATCGTAATTTCATATTTCTTATCTCCTTTCATTCGGCATCCCACCACCTCTCCACACGTCTCCTTAATTGCTCGTAGTAATTCCATCGTCGTCACCTTTTCTTCTCCCACCAACTCAATTGCCACCGTGTATTCTTTTCCATATTTCATTCCTCCTTTTTCGTTTTCCTTCCGTTGCGCATTTTCGTTGTCTTTGTCCGTTCCGTTTGTCGTTGCCATGTTGTCCGTCATTGTGAATCAAAAATGAAAGCGAAAAAACCTCCCCCAGGCAGCAAAACTGCAGGGGAAAACTAAACAAAACTAAAAACTATCCAAATGAAAAAACAATAAATTATATTGCAAAATCCAAAAAGAAACGAAAATAGCTCTCGAGCAAACACTCTCAAGCAAACACTCACAGCTCAATTACTCGCACCTGTCGTCACTTCTCCAATCAAGGATTAGCGCCCCCAGGCTGGTATGGCCGTAAGCGAGAAACAATCTCTTGCTACAATATATATAGTCAAAGTGAGTCTGATAAAACAGACACTTAGTCAATTCATCATTAAATGCTTACTACAAGGCAGTGTTGCTGATGAAATAGTGCAAGAGCACACCCTCGTGGACAAAATGCTTACAGCACCTGGTATTCCCAGGCCGTCTCCCATCCAAGTACTAGCCAGGCCCGACCCTGCTTAGCTTCCGAGATCAGACGAGATCAGGCGTACTTTTTTTTTTTAATCTTTTATTATGAAAAAACACATAATATTTACAATATTCAAACAATAATAATAAAAAGGATGAACAATTCATCCTTTTACAAAATCAAAAAGAAAAGAAAATAAAACCCAATTAAAAATAAAACCAATTAATAATTAAAAGCAAGTTTTCCATTTTGATCAATTTCGATAAAAGTGCTCCCCCACACAAACAGTTTTTCAAAATTACATCCTCCATATTTATATATTAGTTCAATATCTTTCTCTAAAATACTTTTAAATAAAACCTCCACACTCACAATTTTCCCTTCATAATGTCCTAAATTCCTTCTTTGTCTTACAGCGTATCTAGCATGGCTAAGAACAAAATTCATCAAATTAATATTAAAAACTTTGCTTTTTCCATTTATACCAAATAGAAACAACCTCCTCCACTCAACCCCATTTACAATATCTTCTCCCCAATGTTGTTCTAAAAGCCCCTTTATAAACTCATGAAACCCTTGTAATCTACTACATTCAATAAAAAAGTGCATAAAATTTTCCACCTCCGTACCACAAATATCACATTCTCTTTTAATGTCTCTATTTATTTGATGTAAAACCACGTTCGTAAAAATCCTATTATGTTTCAATTTAAAATCATTATCTTCACATTCTATAGAATTATATTTGACATTGACATTCTTCCATATTGATTTTACATCTATATTTACAAATACCCTAGACCACACTTTTTCTGAAGCAGGAGCTTTTATCTCTCTTAAAATACATTTTTCATAAATCTTTTTAACTTTCAAACCTGATAAAACATGTTTCTCCCCATTACTTTCATAATATAAAACCGGTAAACCCTTAGCTCTCTCAACCACCTCTGTATTTATTAAAAGCACCCATTCTTCAGGAATACACCCTAAAATTCTCTTATACATATTTTCTATTGTAGTTTTGCTTATTTCATCTTCCACTTCACAAACATTATCATAAATCGCTTGTACAGTAAGAAACCCTGGAATGACCTCGTATAAAATATCCCCAATCTGTCTCATCCCAGCCCTCATAAAATATTTACAAAACAACATCTTATTATTATATTGTATCTTGGGATTTAAGAAAATTGGCTGATTTAAAATATTGTCTAAAATGGTACACTCATAATAAATATTTGGTAAAAACTCCCCCAAGCTTCAAACACTTCTCTATAAAACAATGGTATATTACTTAACATTTCTTTTTCATGCACATCAATAAACCATTGTCCCCCATCCTCCCAACCTCCTGCAAATACTCCTTAAAAAATCTTTTCCATCCATAATCTAGTTCACCATATAAATATTTCCGTACCATTTTAACTCTAATTGCTTTTTTCCTCACATTTAAATCTACCAACTTCAAACCCCCCTCCTCATAACCTGCAATCAAAGTTTTAAAAGAAATTTTCGCTCCTTTCCCATCCCATAAAAAATCAACTAAAATCATATTCATTTCAGATA
Organism: Salmo salar; assembly: GCF_905237065.1. NCBI lineage: Eukaryota > Metazoa > Chordata > Actinopteri > Salmoniformes > Salmonidae > Salmo > Salmo salar. Next base: position 15,119 of record NW_025549243.1, on the reverse strand, counting down.
AAACCCATTCTGGTACATCTAAAACGTTCATTACATGAATAAAAATTGACATCAGCAAGGAATTTACAACAATTACTTTCCCTTTTAATTTCAAAGCCCTCCCCCTCCACATATTTACTACCTTCCTAACTTTGTTTATAACCCCACTCCATGTCAGATCCCTAGCTTCTTGTTCCTTCACCCCTAAAAACACACCTAACACCTTAAAATAATCATTTACCACCTTAAAAGGAAAAGTCCCCTCATTATTCTTCCCAACATACATTATTACTGACTTCTCCATATTCACTTTAGCTCCTGAGGCTTTCTCATATACTTTAAAACACTCCATCACCCTTTTAACACTTCCCTCATCTCTGACTGTAATTGTGGTATCGTCTGCATATTGATGAATTAAACTAAAACCTCCTTGCGGAGTCTCTACACAATTTATAAAATGATATTTTTTAAGGTATGCCGCTAAGGGTTCTACCGATAAAACAAACAATAAAGCTGATAAAGGGCACCCCTGTCTCACTGACCTCTCAAGAATAAAAGAATCTGTTAAAATCCCATTACATTTAACCCTACTTTTAGCCTTTCTATATAATAATTTTATCCATCTTATAATTCCATTTCCAAACCCATACTTTTCCAGTACCCTAAACATAAAATCATGTTCCACCCTGTCAAAAGCTTTATTAAAATCTATACTTAAAACAATCCCCCCATCTTGTCGCTATTCATTTTATTTATCACATCTCTAAGTGTAGTTATGGTATCTGCTATATCTCTTCCAGGCACACTATAATTTTGTGTAGGTGCTATAATATCATTTAAAACCATCTTCATCCTATTTGCCAGTATCTTAGCTAAAATCTTATAATCTGAGTTTAATAAACTAATTGGCCTATAATTTTCTAATTTCAATTTACTCCCCTTATTTTTATATAAAATCGATATCAGCCCTGTCACCATGGAATCTGAAACAGTATTATTGTCTTCCATATATTGATATACTTCTAATAAAATAGGTGCTAAAATACTTTCATACATTTTATAAAACTCTGCAATTAGTCCATCTACTCCAGGACTTTTATTTATTTGTAAACCCTTAATTGCATCTTTCACTTCATCCATTGTTATCTTCCTATCACACATTTGCTTATCCTCAACACCAATTTGCACATCCACACTACTTAAAATCTCTTTTACACACCCCTCATCCACCTCCCCTTTCTTAAATAAATCCTTATAAAAATTCTGTACAGTTTCTAATATCTCAACATAATCATTTACCACTTCACCCTTTACATTTTCAATCTCACTAATATATGATTTCGTCTGTTTAGTTTTCTCTAAACCAAGAAAAAACGACGTACATTTCTCCCCTTCTAAAACATATTTTGCCCTACTTCTTATAATTGCACCCTTACACTTATCTATTTCACATTTGCTCAATTTTTCTTTTAAATCTAAAAACTTTTCAATAGTATAATCAGGATCACTATCACATTTCTTCATTTCTTCATTCAATTTTGTTCTTAAATAATTTTCTGCTCTTGTCATCCTACTCCTCTGCTTCCTTGCATATCTAATACTAAAAACTTTTATTTTTTCTTTAACATTTTCCCACCACTTGCACTTATCATTCCCTTTTTGCTTATCCTCCATTTCATGTTCTATCAAAGATTTAAGTTGTTTCCCGTATTCCTCATCACCTAGATACCCTGCATTCATACACCATATTCCCCCCCTTTCCTTTCCTTATCTAACCCCACCGAAAATGTTAACCCAGCATGATCACTAAAAGTTGTAAAAATATATTTAATATCCTTCATAAAATTCCTTAACCCTTCATTTACTAAAACCAAATCTATCCGTGTCTGTTTCAATTCCCCTAAAACCACCTGCCTTCTAGAAAATTCTCTCTTATTCGGATTCTCCTCCCTCCATATATCAATTAAATTGTTTTCAACCATCATCTTCCTTAAAACCCCCTAGATACGTCACTTCTAAAAATAGCTCCCCTTGTCATATCTAGTCTATCCATTTTTACATTAAAATCCCCAACTAAAATACAGTTTCCCTTGCACCATTTCGCTAATTCTAAAAATAAATTCCTTCTCTCTATTTCATTATTCGGCGCATAAATATTTATAATCCTAAAAACCCTACTCATATACTCAAAGTCTAAAATTAAAATCCTCCCATTATTATCATTATATATCTTCTTCACATTTTCTACTACATCCTTCCTTATTAAAATTGCAACCCCACATGAATTCCCCCTACCATTGTTTACATAAATAAAATCCCTCCATATTTTCTGTACTTCTAAAACACACATATTATCCCAGTGCGTCTCTTGAATACATAAAATATCAGAATTCTTTATGTGTACTATTCTATTACATTTTCCTATTGTTCTCAACCCATTCGCATTTATCGACATTATTGTTACCATACTAATAAATAATAAAATTATAAAATATAATTTCATTATCCTCTACCTTTTATCCAGTTTCTTTCCTCTTCCACCCTTTCTCTCCCCCCCCTCCGCTGCTTTCCTCTTCCTGTATCCTCCTCTCATTCTTTCAAACTTTTCCCCATCATCCGAGTCCGATATCTCCTCCAAGTCCATTTCATCCAGCCAACTTTTCTTCTTTACACCCTCGTCCGTTGTGCTCCCCGTGTTCATCGCCGATTCTGGAATGTTCGTTGTGCTCCCCGTGTTCTCCGCCGTTTCTGGAATGTTCATCTCCGTCTCATGTGTAGTCGCGTTGTGCTCCCCGTGTTCATCGCCGTTTCTGGAATGTTCGTTGTGCTCCCTGTTCATCTCCGTCTCATATATTGTCGTCGTTGTGCTCCCCGTGTTCATACCCGTCTCTGTTATTGTCATTAAACTTAAAACCCTCTCCATTTCTTCACCCCCCGAGTTACTTGTTTGTGCTGTGCTTTCCCCTAAAACCCGTGAGTCCCCCGAGCTTCCCCCCAGTCCACTCCCACCCTCCGCCTGAAAACTCCATCTTCTTATTTCCGAATCCATGCTGCTCCCAATTTCGTTAATCTTCTGGTCTTCCTTCTTCTCCCTTCTTCCTTCCTCCGTCTCTCCACCTTCCACCACATCATCTCCTCCATCTTCCTCTCCTTCTTCCGACAATACAACTGCTTCCTCGAATAGTACTTGACTCCCCTCTTCAGTCATAACTTCTCCACAGTTGCACTCCGCCAATCTCTTTCTGCATCTTCCACAAACATTCCTTTCCTTCTCTCCGACACACTCTCTCGCATAATGGCCTTGATTGCCGCACTTGAAACACTTGAATTCAGGGCAATCTTTAACTATGTGCCCAGGTTGTATGCACAACCGACAAACTCTGACCTGCTTGTCATGGATCACCCTGAAGTATTCAGCTCCTTCCAGCGTCTCAATTTTTGTGGAATATGGCAATGATGTGACTTTTTCCGTAAATTTAACTTTACAGAACCTTGTTCCGTCAACCACCTCCGTTCCAGGCCAAACTCTCCTCCTTATCTCCGATACGGCCGTTACTCCCCAGCTTCTCAACTTGTCCAGTATCACTTTATCTTCTATATATACCGGTAGATTCATAAAAGACACCACCAATTCATTAATATTCACATCTCTCGCCAGTATCTTGTTGTCCTTTATCCGTATACCGTCCATTAGCCGTTCTTTACCTTTTCCGTTTCTCATCGTAATTTCATATTTCTTATCTCCTTTCATTCGGCATCCCACCACCTCTCCACACGTCTCCTTAATTGCTCGTAGTAATTCCATCGTCGTCACCTTTTCTTCTCCCACCAACTCAATTGCCACCGTGTATTCTTTTCCATATTTCATTCCTCCTTTTTTCGTTTTCCTTCCGTTGCGCATTTTCGTTGTCTTTGTCCGTTCCGTTTGTCGTTGCCATGTTGTCCGTCATTGTAAATCAAAAATGAAAGCGAAAAAACCTCCCCCAGGCAGCAAAACTGCAGGGGGGAAAACTAAACAAAACTAAAAACTATCCAAATGAAAAAACAATAAATTATATTGCAAAATCCAAAAAGAAACGAAAATAGCTCTCGAGCAAACACTCTCAAGCAAACACTCACAGCTCAATTACTCGCACCTGTCGTCACTTCTCCAATCAAGGATTAGCGCCCCCAGGCTGGTATGGCCGTAAGCGAGAAACAATCTCTTGCTACAACATATATAGTCAAAGTGAGTCTGATAAAACAGACATTTAGTCAATTCATCATTAAATGCTTACTACAAGGCAGTGTTGCTGATGAAATAGTGCAAGAGCACACCCTCGTGGACAAAATGCTTACAGCACCTGGTATTCCCAGGCGGTCTCCCATCCAAGTACTAACCAGGCCCGACCCTGCTTAGCTTCCGAGATCAGACGAGATCGGGCGTACACCAGGCTGGTATGGCGTAAGCGAAACAATCTCTTGCTACAACATATATAGTCAAAGTGAGTCTGATAAAAAGCAGAGCTCATTTAGTCAATTCATCATTAAATGCTTACTTCAAGGCAGTGTTGCTGATGAAATAGTGCAAGAGCACACCCTCGTGGACAAAATGCTTACAGCACCTGGTATTCCCAGGCCGTCTCCCATCCAAGTACTAACCAGGCCCGACCCTGCTTAGCTTCCGAGATCAGACGAGATCGGGCGTACCCAGGCTGGTATGGCCGTAGCGAGAAACAATCTCTTGCTACAACATATATAGTCAAAGTGAGTCTGATAAAACAGACATTTAGTCAATTCATCATTAAATGCTTAATACAAGGCAGTGTTGCTGATGAAATAGTGCAAGAGCACACCCTCGTGGACAAAATGCTTACAGCACCTGGTATTCCCAGGCGGTCTCCCATCCAAGTACTAACCAGGCCCGACCCTGCTTAGCTTCCGAGATCAGACGAGATCGGGCGTACCCAGGCTGGTATGGCCGTAAGCGAGAAACAATCTCTTGCTACAACATATATAGTCAAAGTGAGTGTGATAAACAGACATTGCATTTTCACCAATTAGATAAGCAGCTTGAACTTTGTGTCACTGAAAAAGTAGAAGAAATTACAAACACTGTTCCCATCACTTTTTAGCACAGGTAGTTGGATAAAATACAAACTTTATTTCCTTTCATCATTTGAACAGGGCAAAGGAGCACAAAGCACACACAAGCTGCATTCAGCAACAATATTCTTGTTTGCCTTATAAATACAAGGCAGATGCTAATTGAAAACACAAGGAAATTTGATCCTATTAAAAAGGCAGGAAGCTGCATTTAGTCAATTCATCATTAAATGCTTACTACAAGGCAGTGTTGCTGATGAAATAGTGCAGGGGCACACCCTCGTGGACAAAATGCTTACAGCACCTGGTATTCCCAGGCGGTCTCCCATCCAAGTACTAACCAGGCCCGACCCTGCTTAGCTTCCGAGATCAGACGAGATCGGGCGTACCCAGGCTGGTATGGCCGTAAGCGAGAAACAATCTCTTGCTACAACATATATAGTCAAAGTGAGTCTGATAAAACAGACATTTAGTCAATTCATCATTAAATGCTTAATACAAGGCAGTGTTGCTGATGAAATAGTGCAAGAGCACACCCTCGTGGACAAAATGCTTACAGCACCTGGTATTCCCAGGCGGTCTCCCATCCAAGTACTAACCAGGCCCGACCCTGCTTAGCTTCCGAGATCAGACGAGATCGGGCGTACCCAGGCTGGTATGGCCGTAGCGAGAAACAATCTCTTGCTACAACATATATAGTCAAAGTGAGTCTGATAAAACAGACATTTAGTCAATTCATCATTAAATGCTTAATACAAGGCAGTGTTGCTGATGAAATAGTGCAAGAGCACACCCTCGTGGACAAAATGCTTACAGCACCTGGTATTCCCAGGCGGTCTCCCATCCAAGTACTAACCAGGCCCGACCCTGCTTAGCTTCCGAGATCAGACGAGATCGGGCGTACCCAGGCTGGTATGGCCGTAAGCGAGAAACAATCTCTTGCTACAACATATATAGTCAAAGTGAGTGTGATAAACAGACATTGCATTTTCACCAATTAGATAAGCAGCTTGAACTTTGTGTCACTGAAAAAGTAGAAGAAATTACAAACACTGTTCCCATCACTTTTTAGCACAGGTAGTTGGATAAAATACAAACTTTATTTCCTTTCATCATTTGAACAGGGCAAAGGAGCACAAAGCACACACAAGCTGCATTCAGCAACAATATTCTTGTTTGTCTTATAAATACAAGGCAGATGCTAATTGAAAACACAAGGAAATTTGATCCTATTAAAAAGGCAGGAAGCTGCATTTAGTCAATTCATCATTAAATGCTCACTACAAGGCAGTGTTGCTGATGAAATAGTGCAGGGGCACACCCTCGTGGACAAAATGCTTACAGCACCTGGTATTCCCAGGCGGTCTCCCATCCAAGTACTAACCAGGCCCGACCCTGCTTAGCTTCCGAGATCAGACGAGATCGGGCGTACCCAGGCTGGTATGGCCGTAAGCGAGAAACAATCTCTTGCTACAACATATATAGTCAAAGTGAGTCTGATAAAACAGACATTTAGTCAATTCATCATTAAATGCTTAATACAAGGCAGTGTTGCTGATGAAATAGTGCAAGAGCACACCCTCGTGGACAAAATGCTTACAGCACCTGGTATTCCCAGGCGGTCTCCCATCCAAGTACTAACCAGGCCCGACCCTGCTTAGCTTCCGAGATCAGACGAGATCGGGCGTACCCAGGCTGGTATGGCCGTAAGCGAGAAACAATCTCTTGCTACAACATATATAGTCAAAGTGAGTCTGATAAAACAGACATTTAGTCAATTCATCATTAAATGCTTAATACAAGGCAGTGTTGCTGATGAAATAGTGCAAGAGCACACCCTCGTGGACAAAATGCTTACAGCACCTGGTATTCCCAGGCGGTCTCCCATCCAAGTACTAACCAGGCCCGACCCTGCTTAGCTTCCGAGATCAGACGAGATCGGGCGTACCCAGGCTGGTATGGCCGTAAGCGAGAAACAATCTCTTGCTACAACATATATAGTCAAAGTGAGTGTGATAAACAGACATTGCATTTTCACCAATTAGATAAGCAGCTTGAACTTTGTGTCACTGAAAAAGTAGAAGAAATTACAAACACTGTTCCCATCACCTTTTAGCACAGGTAGTTGGATAAAATACAAACTTTATTTCCTTTCATCATTTGAACAGGGCAAAGGAGCACAAAGCACACACAAGCTGCATTCAGCAACAATATTCTTGTTTGCCTTATAAATACAAGGCAGATGCTAATTGAAAACACAAGGAAATTTGATCCTATTAAAAGGCAGGAAGCTGCATTTAGTCAATTCATCATTAAATGCTTACTACAAGGCAGTGTTGCTGATGAAATAGTGCAGGGGCACACCCTCGTGGACAAAATGCTTACAGCACCTGGTATTCCCAGGCGGTCTCCCATCCAAGTACTAACCAGGCCCGACCCTGCTTAGCTTCCGAGATCAGACGAGATCGGGCGTACCCAGGCTGGTATGGCCGTAAGCGAGAAACAATCTCTTGCTACAACATATATAGTCAAAGTGAGTCTGATAAAACAGACATTTAGTCAATTCATCATTAAATGCTTAATACAAGGCAGTGTTGCTGATGAAATAGTGCAAGAGCACACCCTCGTGGACAAAATGCTTACAGCACCTGGTATTCCCAGGCGGTCTCCCATCCAAGTACTAACCAGGCCCGACCCTGCTTAGCTTCCGAGATCAGACGAGATCGGGCGTACCCAGGCTGGTATGGCCGTAAGCGAGAAACAATCTCTTGCTACAACATATATAGTCAAAGTGAGTGTGATAAACAGACATTGCATTTTCACCAATTAGATAAGCAGCTTGAACTTTGTGTCACTGAAAAAGTAGAAGAAATTACAAACACTGTTCCCATCACTTTTTAGCACAGGTAGTTGGATAAAATACAAACTTTATTTCCTTTCATCATTTGAACAGGGCAAAGGAGCACAAAGCACACACAAGCTGCATTCAGCAACAATATTCTTGTTTGTCTTATAAATACAAGGCAGATGCTAATTGAAAACACAAGGAAATTTGATCCTATTAAAAAGGCAGGAAGCTGCATTTAGTCAATTCATCATTAAATGCTTACTACAAGGCAGTGTTGCTGATGAAATAGTGCAAGGGCACACCCTCGTGGACAAAATGCTTACAGCACCTGGTATTCCCAGGCGGTCTCCCCATCCAAGTACTAACCAGGCCCGACCCTGCTTAGCTTCCGAGATCAGACGAGATCGGGCGTACCCAGGCTGGTATGGCCGTAAGCGAGAAACAATCTCTTGCTACAACATATATAGTCAAAGTGAGTCTGATAAAACAGACATTTAGTCAATTCATCATTAAATGCTTAATACAAGGCAGTGTTGCTGATGAAATAGTGCAAGAGCACACCCTCGTGGACAAAATGCTTACAGCACCTGGTATTCCCAGGCGGTCTCCCATCCAAGTACTAACCAGGCCCGACCCTGCTTAGCTTCCGAGATCAGACGAGATCGGGCGTACCCAGGCTGGTATGGCCGTAAGCGAGAAACAATCTCTTGCTACAACATATATAGTCAAAGTGAGTCTGATAAAACAGACCATTTAGTCAATTCATCATTAAATGCTTACTACAAGGCAGTGTTGCTGATGAAATAGTGCAAGAGCACACCCTCGTGGACAAAATGCTTACAGCACCTGGTATTCCCAGGCGGTCTCCCATCCAAGTACTAACCAGGCCCGACCCTGCTTAGCTTCCGAGATCAGACGAGATCGGGCGTACCCAGGCTGGTATGGCCGTAAGCGAGAAACAATCTCTTGCTACAACATATATAGTCAAAGTGAGTCTGATAAAACAGACATTTAGTCAATTCATCATTAAATGCTTAATACAAGGCAGTGTTGCTGATGAAATAGTGCAAGAGCACACCCTCGTGGACAAAATGCTTACAGCACCTGGTATTCCCAGGCGGTCTCCCATCCAAGTACTAACCAGGCCCGACCCTGCTTAGCTTCCGAGATCAGACGAGATCGGGCGTACCCAGGCTGGTATGGCCGTAAGCGAGAAACAATCTCTTGCTACAACATATATAGTCAAAGTGAGTGTGATAAACAGACATTGCATTTTCACCAATTAGATAAGCAGCTTGAACTTTGTGTCACTGAAAAAGTAGAAGAAATTACAAACACTGTTCCCATCACTTTTTAGCACAGGTAGTTGGATAAAATACAAACTTTATTTCCTTTCATCATTTGAACAGGGCAAAGGAGCACAAAGCACACACAAGCTGCATTCAGCAACAATATTCTTGTTTGTCTTATAAATACAAGGCAGATGCTAATTGAAAACACAAGGAAATTTGATCCTATTAAAAAGGCAGGAAGCTGCATTTAGTCAATTCATCATTAAATGCTCACTACAAGGCAGTGTTGCTGATGAAATAGTGCAAGAGCACACCCTCGTGGACAAAATGCTTACAGCACCTGGTATTCCCAGGCGGTCTCCCATCCAAGTACTAACCAGGCCCGACCCTGCTTAGCTTCCGAGATCAGACGAGATCGGGCGTACCCAGGCTGGTATGGCCGTAAGCGAGAAACAATCTCTTGCTACAACATATATAGTCAAAGTGAGTCTGATAAAACAGACATTTAGTCAATTCATCATTAAATGCTTAATACAAGGCAGTGTTGCTGATGAAATAGTGCAAGAGCACACCCTCGTGGACAAAATGCTTACAGCACCTGGTATTCCCAGGCGGTCTCCCATCCAAGTACTAACCAGGCCCGACCCTGCTTAGCTTCCGAGATCAGACGAGATCGGGCGTACCCAGGCTGGTATGGCCGTAAGCGAGAAACAATCTCTTGCTACAACATATATAGTCAAAGTGAGTCTGATAAAACAGACATTTAGTCAATTCATCATTAAATGCTTAATACAAGGCAGTGTTGCTGATGAAATAGTGCAAGAGCACACCCTCGTGGACAAAATGCTTACAGCACCTGGTATTCCCAGGCGGTCTCCCATCCAAGTACTAACCAGGCCCGACCCTGCTTAGCTTCCGAGATCAGACGAGATCGGGCGTACCCAGGGTGGTATGGCCGTAAGCGAGAAACAATCTCTTGCTACAACATATATAGTCAAAGTGAGTCTGATAAAACAGACATTTAGTCAATTCATCATTAAATGCTTAATACAAGGCAGTGTTGCTGATGAAATAGTGCAAGAGCACACCCTCGTGGACAAAATGCTTACAGCACCTGGTATTCCCAGGCGGTCTCCCATCCAAGTACTAACCAGGCCCGACCCTGCTTAGCTTCCGAGATCAGACGAGATCGGGCGTACCCAGGCTGGTATGGCCGTAAGCGAGAAACAATCTCTTGCTACAACATATATAGTCAAAGTGAGTCTGATAAAACAGACATTTAGTCAATTCATCATTAAATGCTTAACCTGTTGGGTCTAGGGGGCAGCATTTGCACGTCTGGATAAAAAATATGTACCCGATTTAATCTGGTTACTAATCCTACCCAGTAACTAGAATATGCATATACTTATTATATATGGATAGAAAACACTCTAAAGTTTCCAAAACTGTTTGAATGGTGTCTGTGAGTATAACAGAACTCATTTGGCAGGCAAAACCCTGAGACATTTTCTGACAGGAAGTGGATACCTGATGTGTTGTATTGACTTTAAACCTCTCCCATTGAAAAACACAGGGGTTTAGGAATATTTTGGCACTTCCTATTGCTTCCACTAGATGTCACCAGCCTTTACAAAGTGTTTTGAGTCTTCTGGAGGGAGATCTGACCGAACAAGAGCCATGGAACGGTGATGTCCCATTAGACACCTGGCGCGCTACTTCATGTTGGGTACCCTCGTTCCAATACGTTATAAAAGGCTATGCATTCGTCCACCTTGAATATTATTCATGTTCTGGTTAAAAAAGGCCCTAATGATTTATGCTATACAACGTTTGACATGTTTGAACGAACGGAAATATATTTTTTCCCCTCGTTCATGACGAGAAGTCCGGCTGGCTTACATCATGTGCTAACGAGACGGAGATTTTTGGACATAAATGATGAGCTTTTTTGAACAAAACTACATTCGTTATGGACCTGTGATACCTGGAAGTGACATCTGATGAAGAGAATCAAAGGTAATGGATTATTTACATAGTATTTTCGATTTTAGATCTCCCCAACATGACGTCTAGTCTGTATCGCAACGCGTATTTTTCTGGGCACAGTGCTCAGATTATTGCAAAGTGTGATTTCCCAGTAAGGTTATTTTTAAATCTGGCAAGTTGATTGCGTTCAAAAGATGTAAATCTATAATTCTTTAAATGACAATATAATATTTTACCAATGTTTTCTAATTTTAATTATTTAATTTCTGACGCTGACTTGACTGCCGGTTATTGGAGGGAAACGATTTCCTCAACATCAATGTCATAGTAAAACGCTGTTTTTGTATATAAATATGAACTTGATAGAACTAAAAATGCATGCATTGTCTAACATAATGTCCTAGGAGTGTCATCTGATGGAGATTGTAAAAGGTTAGTGTATCATTTTAGCTGGTTTTATGGTTTTGGTGACCCTGTCTTTGACTTGACAAAACATTACACACAACTCTTGTAAATGTACTGTCCTAACATACTCTAAATTTATGCTTTCGCCAAAACCTTTTTGAAATCGTAAACGTGGTTAGATTAAGGAGATGTTTATCTTTCAAATGGTGTAACATAGTTGTATTTTTGAAAAATTTGAATTTTGACATTTATTTGGATTCAAATTTGCCGCTCTTGAAATGCACCTGCTGTTGATGGAGTGCACCACAGGTGTGCGCTAGCGTCCCACCTAGCCCCAAGAGGTTAACACAAGGCAGTGTTGCTGATGAAATAGTGCAAGAGCACACCTCGTGGACAAAATGCTTACAGCACCTGGTATTCCCAGGCGGTCTCCCATCCAAGTACTAACCAGGCCCGACCCTGCTTAGCTTCCGAGATCAGACGAGATCGGGCGTACCCAGGCTGGTATGGCCGTAAGCGAGAAACAATCTCTTGCTACAACATATATAGTCAAAGTGAGTGTCATAAACAGACATTGCATTTTCACCAATTAGATAAGCAGCTTGAACTTTGTGTCACTGAAAAAGTAGAAGAAATTACAAACACTGTTCCCATCACTTTTTAGCACAGGTAGTTGGATAAAATACAAACTTTATTTCCTTTCATCATTTGAACAGGGCAAAGGAGCACAAAGCACACACAAGCTGCATTCAGCAACAATATTCTTGTTTGTCTTATAAATACAAGGCAGATGCTAATTGAAAACACAAGGAAATTTGATCCTATTAAAAAGGCAGGAAGCTGCATTTAGTCAATTCATCATTAAATGCTCACCAAGGCAGTGTTGCTGATGAAATAGTGCAAGAGCACACCCTCGTGGACAAAAATGCTTACAGCACCTGGTATTCCCAGGCGGTCTCCCATCCAAGTACTAACCAGGCCCGACCCTGCTTAGCTTCCGAGATCAGACGAGATCGGGCGT
>NW_025549242.1:0-23538 GCF_905237065.1 Salmo salar | reverse complement strand
GGTTGAGTTGACGTTTCCAGCTGGTTAAAAGACAGCTGGTTGAGTTGACATTTCCAGCAGGTTAGAACAGACAGCTGGTTGAGTTGACATTTCAGGCAGGTTAAACAGACAGCTGGTTGAGTTGACATTTCCAGCTGGTTAAACAGACAGACAGCTGGTTGAGTTGCAATTTCCGGCAGGTTAGACAGACAGCTGGTTGAGTTAACCTGTTGGGTCTAGGGGCAGCATTTGCACGTCTGGATAAAAAAATGTACCCGATTTAATCTGGTTACTAATCCTACCCAGTAACTAGAATATGCATATACTTATTATATATGGATAGAAAACACTCTAAAGTTTCTAAAACTGTTTGAATGGTGTCTGTGAGTATAACAGAACTCATTTGGCAGGCAAAACCCTGAGACATTTTCTGACAGGAAGTGGATACCTGATGTGTTGTATTGACTTTAAACCTATCCCATTGAAAAACACAGGGGCTTAGGAATATTTTGGCACTTCCTATTGCTTCCACTAGATGTCACCAGCCTTTACAAAGTGTTTTGAGTCTTCTGGAGGAGATCTGACCGAACAAGAGCCATGGAACGATGATGTCCCATTAGACACCTGGCGCGCGAGTTCATGTTGGGTACCCTCGTTCCAATAAGTTATAAAAGAGTATGCATTCGTCCACCTTGAATATTATTCATGTTCTGGTTAAAAAAAGGCCCTAATGATTTATGCTATACAACGTTTGACATGTTTGAACGAACGGAAATATATTTTTTCCCTCGTTCATGGCGACGAGAAGTCCGGCTGGCTTACATCATGTGCTTAACGAGCGGAGATTTTTGGACATAAATGATGAGCTTTTTTGAACAAAACTACATTCGTTATGGACCTGTGATACCTGGAAGTGACATCTGATGAAGAGAATCAAGGTAATGGATTATTTACATAGTATTTTTCGATTTTAGATCTCCCCAACATGACGTCTAGTCTGTATCGCAACGCAGCGTATTTTTCTGGGCGCAGTGCTCAGATTATTGCAAAGTGTGATTTCCCAGTAAGGTTATTTTTTAAATCTGGCAAGTTGATTGAGTTCAAGAGATGTAAATCAATATTCTTTAAATGACAATATAATATTTTACCAATGTTTTCTAATTTTAATTATTTAATTTGTGACGCTGACTTGACTGCCGGTTATTGGAGGGAAACGATTTCCTCAACATCAATGCCATAGTAAACGCTGTTTTTGGATATAAATATGAACTTGATAGAACTAAAAATGCATGCATTGTCTAACATAATGTCCTAGGAGTGTCATCTGATGGAGATTGTAAAAGGTTAGTGCATCATTTTAGCTGGTTTTATGGTTTTGGTGACCCTGTCTTTGACTTGACAAAACATTACACACAACTCTTGTAAATGTACTGTCCTAACATACTCTAAATTTATGCTTTCGGCGTAAAACCTTTTTGAAATCGTAAAACGTGGTTAGATTAAGGAGATGTTTATCTTTCAAATGGTGTAAAATAGTTGTATTTTTGAAAAATTTGAATTTTGACATTTATTTGGATTCAAATTTGCCGCTCTTGAAATGCACCTGCTGTTGATGGAGTCACCACGGGTGGCACGCTAGCGTCCCACCTAGCCCCAAGAGGTTAACATTTCCAGCTGGTTAAACAGACAGCTGGTTGAGTTGGCTTATTTCCAGCTGGTTAAACAGACAGCTGGATGAGTTGACATTTCCAGCTGGTTAAACAGACAGCTGGTTGAGTTTACATTTCCAGCTGGTTAAACAGACAGCTGGTTGAGTTGACATTTCATTCAGCTGGTTAGACAGACAGACAGCTGGTTGAGTTGAACATTTCCAGCTGGTTAAACAGACAAATACCTTGTTGAGTTGACATTTCCAGCTGGTTAAACAGACAGCTGTTTGAGTTGACATTTCCAGCAGGTTAGTTAAACAGACAGCTGGTTGAGTTGACATTTCCAGCTGGTTAAACAGACAGCTGGATGAGTTGACATTTCCAGCTGGTTAAACAGACAGCTGGTTGAGTTTACATTTCCAGCTGGTTAAACAGACAGCTGGTTGAGTTGACATTTCCAGCTGGTTAGACAGACAGACAGCTGGTTGAGTTGACATTTCCAGCTGGTTAAACAGACAAATACCTTGTTGAGTTGACATTTCCAGCTGGTTAAACAGACAGCTGTTTGAGTTGACATTTCCAGCAGGTTAGTTAAACAGACAGCTGGTTGAGTTGACATTTCCAGCTGGTTAGACAGACAGACAGCTGGTTGAGTTGACATTTCCAGCTGGTTAAACAGACAAATACCTTGTTGGAGTTGACATTTCCAGCTGGTTAAACAGACAGCTGGTTGAGTTGACTATTTCCAGCAGGTTAGTTAAACAGACAGCTGGTTGAGTTGACATTTCCAGCTGGTTAAACAGACAGCTGGTTGAGTTGACATTTCCAGCTGGTTAAACAGACAGCTGGTTGAGTTGACGTTTCCAGCTGGTTAAACAGACAGCTGGTTGAGTTGACATTTCCAGCTGGTTAGACAGACAGACAGCTGGTTGAGTTGACATTTCCAGCGGGTTAGTTAAACAGACAGCTGGTTGAGTTGACATTTCCAGCTGGTTAAACAGACAGCTGGTTGTGTTGACATTTCCAGCTGATTAAACAGACAGCTGGTTGATTTGACATTTCCAGCTGGTTAAACAGACAGCTGGATGAGTTGACATTTCCAGCTGGTTAAACAGACAGCTGGTTGAGTTGACGTTTCCAGCTGGTTAAACAGACAGCTGGTTGAGTTGACATTTCCAGCTGGTTAGACAGACAGACAGCTGGTTGAGTTGACATTTCCAGCTGGTTAAACAGACAAATACCTTGTTGAGTTGACATTTCCAGCTGGTTAAACAGACGGCTGGTTGAGTTGACATTTCCAGCTGGTTAAACAGACAGCTGGTTGAGTTGACATTTCCAGCAGGTTAGTTAAACAGACAGCTGGTTGAGTTGACATTTCCAGCTGGTTAAACAGACAGCTGGGTTGAGTTGACATTTCCAGCTGGTTAAACAGACAGCTGGTTGAGTTGACATTTCCAGCTGGTTAAACAGACAGCTGGTTGAGTTGACGTTTCCAGCTGGTTAAACAGACAGCTGGTTGAGTTGACATTTCCAGCTGGTTAGACAGACAGACAGCTGGTTGAGTTGACATTTCCAGCAGGTTAGTTAAACAGACAGCTGGTTGAGTTGACATTTCCAGCTGGTTAAACAGACAGCTGGTTGAGTTGACATTTCCAGCAGGTTAGTTAAACAGACAGCTGGTTGAGTTGACATTTCCAGCTGATTAAACAGACAGCTGGTTGAGTTGACATTTAAAGCAGGTTAAACAGACAGCTGGTTGAGTTGACATTTCCAGCTGGTTAAACAGACAGACAGCAGGTAGAGTTACAATTTCCAGCAGGTTAGACAGACAGCTGGTTGAGTTGACATTTCCAGCTGTTAAACAGACAGCTGGTTGAGTTGACATTTCCAGCAGGTTAAACAGACAGCTGGTTGAGTTGACATTTCCAGCTGGTTAAACAGACAGCTGGTTGAGTTGACATTTCCAGCAGGTTAGTTAAACAGACAGCTGGTTGAGTTGACATTTCCAGCTGGTTAAACAGACAGCTGGTTGAGTTGACATTTCCAGCTGGTTAAACAGACAGCTGGTTGAGTTGACGTTTCCAGCTAGTTACACAGACAACTGGTTGAGTTGACATTTCCAGCTGGTTAGTTAGACGGCTGGTTGAGTTGACATTTCCAGCTGTTTAGACAGACAGCTGGTTGAGGTGACATTTCCAGCAGGTTGGACAGACAGAGCAGCTGGTTGAGTTGACATTTCCAGCAGGTTAGACAGACAGACAGCTGGTTGAGTTGACATTTCCAGCTGGTTAAACAGACAGATACCTTGTTGAGTTGACATTTCCAGCTGGTTAAACAGACAGCTGGTTGAGTTGACATTTCCAGCGGTTAGTTAAACAGACAGCTGGTTGAGTTTACATTTCCAGCTGGTTAAACAGACAGCTGGTTGATTTGACATTTCCAGCTGGTTAGTTAGACAGCTGGTTGAGTTGACATTTCCAGCTGGTTAGACAGACAGCTGGTTGAGGTGACATTTCCAGCAGGTTAGTTAGACAGACAGCTGGTTGAGTTGACATTTCCAGCTGGTTAAACAGACTGCTGGTTGAGTGGACATTTCCAGCAGGTTAAACAGACAGACAGCTGGTTGAGTTGACTTTCCAGCTGGTTAAACAGACAGACAGCTGGTTGAGTTGACATTTCCAGCTGGTTAAACTATCAGCTGGTTGAGATGACATTTCCAGCTGGTTAAACAGACAGCTGGTTGAGTTGACATTTCAAGCAGGTTAAACAGACAGCTGGTTGAGTTGACATTTCCAGCTGGTTAAACAGACAGACAGCTGGTTGAGTTGCAATTTCCAGCAGGTTAGACAGACAGCTGGTTGAGTTGACGTTTCCAGCTGGTTAAAAAGACAGCTGGTTGAGTTGACATTTCCAGCAGGTTAAACAGACAGCTGGTTGAGTTGACATTTCAAGCAGGTTAAACAGACAGCTGGTTGAGTTGACATTTCCAGCTGGTTAAACAGACAGACAGCTGGTTGAGTTGCAATTTCCAGCAGGTTAGACAGACAGCTGGTTGAGTTAACCTGTTGGGTCTAGGGGCAGCATTTGCACGTCTGGATAAAAAAATGTACCCGATTTAATCTGGTTACTAATCCTACCCAGTAACTAGAATATGCATATACTTATTATATATGGATAGAAAACACTCTAAAGTTTCTAAAACTGTTTGAATGGTGTCTGTGAGTATAACAGAACTCATTTGGCAGGCAAAACCCTGAGACATTTTCTGACAGGAAGTGGATACCTGATGTGTTGTATTGACTTTAAACCTATCCCATTGAAAAACACAGGGGCTTAGGAATATTTTGGCACTTCCTATTGCTTCCACTAGATGTCACCAGCCTTTACAAAGTGTTTTGAGTCTTCTGGAGGGAGATCTGACCCGAACAAGAGCCATGGAACGATGATGTCCCATTAGACACCTGGCGCGCGAGTTCATGTTGGGTACCCTCGTTCCAATAAGTTATAAAAGAGTATGCATTCGTCCACCTTGAATATTATTCATGTTCTGGTTAAAAAGGCCCTAATGATTTATGCTATACAACGTTTGACATGTTTGAACGAACGGAAATATATTTTTTCCCCTCGTTCATGACGAGAAGTCCGGCTGGCTTACATCATGTGCTAACGAGACGGAGATTTTGGACATAAATGATGAGCTTTTTTGAACAAAACTACATTCGTTATGGACCTGTGATACCTGGAAGTGACATCTGATGAAGAGAATCAAAGGTAATGGATTATTTACATAGTATTTTCGATTTTAGATCTCCCCAACATGACGTCTAGTCTGTATCGCAACGCGTATTTTCTGGGCGCAGTGCTCAGATTATTGCAAAGTGTGATTTCCCAGTAAGGTTATTTTTAAATCTGGCAAGTTGATTGAGTTCAAGAGATGTAAATCTATAATTCTTTAAATGACAATATAATATTTTACCAATGTTTTCTAATTTTAATTATTTAATTTGTGACGCTGACTTGACTGCCGGTTATTGGAGGAAACGATTTCCTCAACATCAATGCCATAGTAAAACGCTGTTTTTGGATATAAATATGAACTTGATAGAACTAAAAATGCATGCATTGTCTAACATAATGTCCTAGGAGTGTCATCTGATGGAGATTGTAAAGGTTAGTGCATCATTTTAGCTGGTTTTATGGTTTTGGTGACCCTGTCTTTGACTTGACAAAACATTACACACAACTCTTGTAAATGTACTGTCCTAACATACTCTAAATTTATGCTTTCGCCGTAAAACCTTTTTGAAATCGTAAAACGTGGTTAGATTAAGGAGATGTTTATCTTTCAAATGGTGTAAAATAGTTGTATTTTTGAAAAATTTGAATTTTGACATTTATTTGGATTCAAATTTGCCGCTCTTGAAATGCACCTGCTGTTGATGGAGTGCACCACGGGTGGCACGCTAGCGTCCCACCTAGCCCCAAGAGGTTAACATTTCCAGCTGGTTAAACAGACAGCTGGTTAAGTTGACATTTCCAGCAGGTTAAACAGACAGCTGGTTGAGTTGACATTTCCAGCTGGTTAAACAGACAGCTGGTTGAGTTGACATTTCCAGCTGGTTAAACAGACAGCTGGATGAGTTGACATTTCCAGCTGGTTAAACAGACAGCTGGTTGAGTTTACATTTCCAGCTGGTTAAACAGACAGCTGGTTGAGTTGACATTTCAAGCTGGTTAGACAGACAGACAGCTGGTTGAGTTGACATTTCCAGCTGGTTAAACAGACAAATACCTTGTTGAGTTGACATTTCCAGCTGGTTAAACAGACAGCTGTTTGAGTTGACATTTCCAGCAGGTTAGTTAAACAGACAGCTGGTTGAGTTGACATTTCCAGCTGGTTAGACAGACAGACAGCTGGTTGAGTTGACATTTCCAGCTGGTTAAACAGACAAATACCTTGTTGAGTTGACATTTCCAGCTGGTTAAACAGACAGCTGGTTGAGTTGACATTTCCAGCAGGTTAGTTAAACAGACAGCTGGTTGAGTTGACATTTCCAGCTGGTTAAACAGACAGCTGGTTGAGTTGACATTTCCAGCTGGTTAAACAGACAGCTGGTTGAGTTGACGTTTCCAGCTGGTTAAACAGACAGCTGGTTGAGTTGACATTTCCAGCTGGTTAGACAGACAGACAGCTGGTTGAGTTGACATTTCCAGCAGGTTAGTTAAACAGACAGCTGGTTGAGTTGACATTTCCAGCTGGTTAAACAGACAGCTGGTTGTGTTGACATTTCCAGCTGATTAAACAGACAGCTGGTTGATTTGACATTTCCAGCTGGTTAAACAGACAGCTGGATGAGTTGACATTTCCAGCTGGTTAAACAGACAGCTGGTTGAGTTGACGTTTCCAGCTGGTTAAACAGACAGCTGGGTTGAGTTGACATTTCCAGCTGGTTAGACAGACAGACAGCTGGTTGAGTTGACATTTCCAGCTGGTTAAACAGACAAATACCTTGTTGAGTTGACATTTCCAGCTGGTTAAACAGACAGCTGGTTGAGTTGACATTTCCAGCTGGTTAAACAGACAGCTGGTTGAGTTGACATTTCCAGCAGGTTAGTTAAACAGACAGCTGGTTGAGTTGACATTTCCAGCTGGTTAAACAGACAGCTGGTTGAGTTGACATTTCCAGCTGGTTAAACAGACAGCTGGTTGAGTTGACATTTCCAGCTGGTTAAACAGACAGCTGGTTGAGTTGACGTTTCCAGCTGGTTAAACAGACAGCTGGTTGAGTTGACATTTCCAGCTGGTTAGACAGACAGACAGCTGGTTGAGTTGACATTTCCAGCAGGTTAGTTAAACAGACAGCTGGTTGAGTTGACATTTCCAGCTGGTTAAACAGACAGCTGGTTGAGTTGACATTTCCAGCAGGTTAGTTAAACAGACAGCTGGTTGAGTTGACATTTCCAGCTGATTAAACAGACAGCTGGTTGAGTTGACATTTAAAGCAGGTTAAACAGACAGCTGGTTGAGTTGACATTTCCAGCTGGTTAAACAGACAGACAGCAGGTAGAGTTACAATTTCCAGCAGGTTAGACAGACAGCTGGTTGAGTTGACATTTCCAGCTGGTTAAACAGACAGCTGGTTGAGTTGACATTTCCAGCAGGTTAAACAGACAGCTGGTTGAGTTGACATTTCCAGCTGGTTAAACAGACAGCTGGTTGAGTTGACATTTCCAGCAGGTTAGTTAAACAGACAGCTGGTTGAGTTGACATTTCCAGCTGGTTAAACAGACAGCTGGTTGAGTTGACATTTCCAGCTGGTTAAACAGACAGCTGGTTGAGTTGACGTTTCCAGCTAGTTACACAGACAACTGGTTGAGTTGACATTTCCAGCTGGTTAGTTAGACAGCTGGTTGAGTTGACATTTCCAGCTGTTTAGACAGACAGCTGGTTGAGGTGACATTTCCAGCAGGTTAGACAGACAGACAGCTGGTTGAGTTGACATTTCCAGCAGGTTAGACAGACAGACAGCTGGTTGAGTTGACATTTCCAGCTGGTTAAACAGACAGATACCTTGTTGAGTTGACATTTCCAGCTGGTTAAACAGACAGCTGGTTGAGTTGACATTTCCAGCAGGTTAGTTAAACAGACAGCTGGTTGAGTTTACATTTCCAGCTGGTTAAACAGACAGCTGGTTGATTTGACATTTCCAGCTGGTTAGTTAGACAGCTGGTTGAGTTGACATTTCCAGCTGGTTAGACAGACAGCTGGTTGAGGTGACATTTCCAGCAGGTTAGTTAGACAGACAGCTGGTTGAGTTGACATTTCCAGCTGGTTAAACAGACTGCTGGTTGAGTGGACATTTCCAGCAGGTTAAACAGACAGACAGCTGGTTGAGTTGACATTTCCAGCTGGTTAAACAGACAGACAGCTGGTTGAGTTGACATTTCCAGCTGGTTAAACTATCAGCTGGTTGAGATGACATTTCCAGCTGGTTAAACAGACAGCTGGTTGAGTTGACATTTCAAGCAGGTTAAACAGACAGCTGGTTGAGTTGACATTTCCAGCTGGTTAAACAGACAGACAGCTGGTTGAGTTGCAATTTCCAGCAGGTTAGACAGACAGCTGGTTGAGTTGACGTTTCCAGCTGGTTAAAAAGACAGCTGGTTGAGTTGACATTTCCAGCAGGTTAAACAGACAGCTGGTTGAGTTGACATTTCAAGCAGGTTAAACAGACAGCTGGTTGAGTTGACATTTCCAGCTGGTTAAACAGACAGACAGCTGGTTGAGTTGCAATTTCCAGCAGGTTAGACAGACAGCTGGTTGAGTTAACCTGTTGGGTCTAGGGGGCAGCATTTGCACGTCTGGATAAAAAAAATGTACCCGATTTAATCTGGTTACTAATCCTACCCAGTAACTAGAATATGCATATACTTATTATATATGGATAGAAAACACTCTAAAGTTTCTAAAACTGTTTGAATGGTGTCTGTGAGTATAACAGAACTCATTTGGCAGGCAAAACCCTGAGACATTTTCTGACAGGAAGTGGATACCTGATGTGTTGTATTGACTTTAAACCTATCCCATTGAAAAACACAGGGGCTTAGGAATATTTTGGCACTTCCTATTGCTTCCACTAGATGTCACCAGCCTTTACAAAGTGTTTTGAGTCTTCTGGAGGGAGATCTGACCGAACAAGAGCCATGGAACGATGATGTCCCATTAGACACCTGGCGCGAGTTCATGTTGGGTACCCTCGTTCCAATAAGTTATAAAAGAGTATGCATTCGTCCACCTTGAATATTATTCATGTTCTGGTTAAAAAGGCCCTAATGATTTATGCTATACAACGTTTGACATGTTTGAACGAACGGAAATATATTTTTTTCCCCTCGTTCATGACGAGAAGTCCGGCTGGCTTACATCATGTGCTAACGAGACGGAGATTTTTGGACATAAATGATGAGCTTTTTTGAACAAAACTACATTCGTTATGGACCTGTGATACCTGGAAGTGACATCTGATGAAGAGAATCAAAGGTAATGGATTATTTACATAGTATTTTCGATTTTAGATCTCCCCAACATGACGTCTAGTCTGTATCGCAACGCGTATTTTTCTGGGCGCAGTGCTCAGATTATTGCAAAGTGTGATTTCCCAGTAAGGTTATTTTTAAATCTGGCAAGTTGATTGAGTTCAAGAGATGTAAATCTATAATTCTTTAAATGACAATATAATATTTTACCAATGTTTTCTAATTTTAATTATTTAATTTGTGACGCTGACTTGACTGCCGGTTATTGGAGGAAACGATTTCCTCAACATCAATGCCATAGTAAAACGCTGTTTTTGGATATAAATATGAACTTGATAGAACTAAAAATGCATGCATTGTCTAACATAATGTCCTAGGAGTGTCATCTGATGGAGATTGTAAAAGGTTAGTGCATCATTTTAGCTGGTTTTATGGTTTTGGTGACCCTGTCTTTGACTTGACAAAACATTACACACAACTCTTGTAAATGTACTGTCCTAACATACTCTAAATTTATGCTTTCGCCGTAAAACCTTTTTGAAATCGTAAAACGTGGTTAGATTAAGGGAGATGTTTATCTTTCAAATGGTGTAAAATAGTTGTATTTTTGAAAAATTTGAATTTTGACATTTATTTGGATTCAAATTTGCCGCTCTTGAAATGCACCTGCTGTTGATGGAGTGCACCACGGGTGGCACGCTAGCGTCCCACCTAGCCCCAAGAGGTTAACATTTCCAGCTGGTTAAACAGACAGCTGGTTAAGTTGACATTTCCAGCAGGTTAAACAGACAGCTGGTTGAGTTGACATTTCCAGCTGGTTAAACAGACAGCTGGTTGAGTTGACATTTCCAGCTGGTTAAACAGACAGCTGGATGAGTTGACATTTCCAGCTGGTTAAACAGACAGCTGGTTGAGTTTACATTTCCAGCTGGTTAAACAGACAGCTGGTTGAGTTGACATTTCAAGCTGGTTAGACAGACAGACAGCTGGTTGAGTTGACATTTCCAGCTGGTTAAACAGACAAATACCTTGTTGAGTTGACATTTCCAGCTGGTTAAACAGACAGCTGTTTGAGTTGACATTTCCAGCAGGTTAGTTAAACAGACAGCTGGTTGAGTTGACATTTCCAGCTGGTTAGACAGACAGACAGCTGGTTGAGTTGACATTTCCAGCTGGTTAAACAGACAAATACCTTGTTGAGTTGACATTTCCAGCTGGTTAAACAGACAGCTGGTTGAGTTGGACATTTCCAGCAGGTTAGTTAAACAGACAGCTGGTTGAGTTGACATTTCCAGCTGGTTAAACAGACAGCTGGTTGAGTTGACATTTCCAGCTGGTTAAACAGACAGCTGGTTGAGTTGACGTTTCCAGCTGGTTAAACAGACAGCTGGTTGAGTTGACATTTCCAGCTGGTTAGACAGACAGACAGCTGGTTGAGTTGACATTTCCAGCAGGTTAGTTAAACAGACAGCTGGTTGAGTTGACATTTCCAGCTGGTTAAACAGACAGCTGGTTGTGTTGACATTTCCAGCTGATTAAACAGACAGCTGGTTGATTTGACATTTCCAGCTGGTTAAACAGACAGCTGGATGAGTTGACATTTCCAGCTGGTTAAACAGACAGCTGGTTGAGTTGACGTTTCCAGCTGGTTAAACAGACAGCTGGTTGAGTTGACATTTCCAGCTGGTTAGACAGACAGACAGCTGGTTGAGTTGACATTTCCAGCTGGTTAAACAGACAAATACCTTGTTGAGTTGACATTTCCAGCTGGTTAAACAGACAGCTGGTTGAGTTGACATTTCCAGCTGGTTAAACAGACAGCTGGTTGAGTTGACATTTCCAGCAGGTTAGTTAAACAGACAGCTGGTTGAGTTGACATTTCCAGCTGGTTAAACAGACAGCTGGTTGAGTTGACATTTCCAGCTGGTTAAACAGACAGCTGGTTGAGTTGACATTTCCAGCTGGTTAAACAGACAGCTGGTTGAGTTGACGTTTCCAGCTGGTTAAACAGACAGCTGGTTGAGTTGACATTTCCAGCTGGTTAGACAGACAGACAGCTGGTTGAGTTGACATTTCCAGCTGGTTAGTTAGACAGCTGGTTGAGTTGACATTTCCAGCTGGTTAGACAGACAGCTGGTTGAGGTGACATTTCCAGCAGGTTAGTTAGACAGACAGCTGGTTGAGTTGACATTTCCAGCTGGTTAAACATACAGCTGGTTGAGTGGACATTTCCAGCAGGTTAAACAGACAGACAGCTGGTTGAGTTGACATTTCCAGCTGGTTAAACAGACAGACAGCTGGTTGAGTTGACATATTTCCAGCTGGTTAAACAGACAGCTGGTTGAGATGACATTTCCAGCTGGTTAAACAGACAGCTGGTTGAGTTGACATTTCAAGTAGGTTAAACAGACAGCTGGTTGAGTTGACATTTCCAGCTGGTTAAACAGACAGACAGCTGGTTGAGTTGCAATTTCCAGCAGGTTAGACAGACAGCTGGTTGAGTTAACATTTCCAGCTGGTTAAACAGACAGCTGGTTGAGTTCACATTTCCAGCTGGTTAAACAGACAGCTGGTTGAGTTGACGTTTCCAGCTGGTTAAACAGACAGCTGGTTTAGTTAACATTTCCAGCTGGTTAGTTAGACAGCTGGTTGAGTTGACATTTCCAGCTGGTTAGACAGACAGCTGGTTGAGGTGACATTTCCAGCAGGTTAGTTAGACAGACAGCTGGTTGAGTTGACATTTCCAGCTGGTTAAACAGACAGCTGGTTGAGTGGACATTTCCAGCAGGTTAAACAGACAGACAGCTGGTTGAGTTGACATTTCCAGCTGGTTAAACAGACAGACAGCTGGTTGAGTTGACATTTCCAGCTGGTTAAACAGACAGCTGGTTGAGATGACATTTCCAGCTGGTTAAACAGACAGCTGGTTGAGTTGACATTTCAAGCAGGTTAAACAGACAGCTGGTTGAGTTGACATTTCCAGCTGGTTAAACAGACAGACAGCTGGTTGAGTTGCAATTTCCAGCAGGTTAGACAGACAGCTGGTTGAGTTAACATTTCCAGCTGGTTAAACAGACAGCTGGTTGAGTTCACATTTCCAGCTGGTTAAACAGACAGCTGGTTGAGTTGACGTTTCCAGCTGGTTAAACAGACAGCTGGTTTAGTTGACATTTCCAGCTGGTTAGTTAGACAGCTGGTTGAGTTGACATTTCCAGCTGGTTAGACAGACAGCTGGTTGAGGTGACATTTCCAGCAGGTTAGTTAGACAGACAGCTGGTTGAGTTGACATTTCCAGCTGGTTAAACAGACAGCTGGTTGAGTGGACATTTCCAGCAGGTTAAACAGACAGACAGCTGGTTGAGTTGACATTTCCAGCTGGTTAAACAGACAGCTGGTTGAGATGACATTTCCAGCAGGTTAAACAGACAGCTGGTTGAGTTGACATTTCAAGCAGGTTAAACAGACAGCTGGTTGAGTTGACATTTCCAGCTGGTTAAACAGACAGACAGCTGGTTGAGTTGCAATTTCCAGCAGGTTAGACAGACAGCTGGTTGAGTTAACATTTCCAGCTGGTTAAACAGACAGCTGGTTGAGTTGACATTTCCAGCTGGTTAAACAGACAGCTGGTTGAGTTGACATTTCCAGCTGGTTAGACAGACAGACAGCTGGTTGAGTTGACATTTCCAGCTGGTTAAACAGACAGATACCTTGTTGAGTTGACATTTCCAGCTGGTTAAACAGACAGCTGGTTGAGTTGACATTTCCAGCTGGTTAGACAGACAGCTGGTTGAGGTGACATTTCCAGCAGGTTAGTTAGACAGACAGCTGGTTGAGTTGACATTTCCAGCTGGTTAAACAGACAGCTGGTTGAGTGGACATTTCCAGCTGGTTAAACAGACAGCTGGTTGAGTGGACATTTCTAGCAGGTTAAACAGACAGACAGCTGGTTGAGTTGACATTTCCAGCTGGTTAAACAGACAGACAGCTGGTTGAGTTGACATTTCCAGCTGGTTAAACAGACAGCTGGTTGAGATGACATTTCCAGCTGGTTAAACAGACAGCTGGTTGAGTTGACATTTCAAGCAGGTTAAACAGACAGCTGGTTGAGTTGACATTTCCAGCTGGTTAAACAGACAGACAGCTGGTTGAGTTGCAATTTCCAGCAGGTTAGACAGACAGCTGGTTGAGTTAACATTTCCAGCTGGTTAAACAGACAGCTGGTTGAGTTGACATTTCCAGCTGGTTAAACAGACAGTTGGTTGAGTTGACATTTCCAGCTGGTTAAACAGACAGCTGGTTGAGTTGACGTATCCAGCTGGTTAAACAGACAGCTGGTTGAGTTGACATTTCCAGCTGGTTAGACAGACAGACAGCTGGTTGAGTTGACATTTCCAGCTGATTAAACAGACAGCTGGTTGATTTGACATTTCCAGCAGGTTAGTTAAACAGACAGCTGGTTGAGTTGACATTTCCAGCTGGTTAGACAGACAGACAGCTGGTTGAGTTGACATTTCCAGCTGGTTAAACTGACAAATACCTTGTTGAGTTGACATTTCCAGCTGGTTAAACAGACAGCTGGTTGAGTTGACATTTCCAGCTGGTTAAACAGACAGCTGGTTGAGTTGACATTTCCAGCAGGTTAGTTAAACAGACAGCTGGTTGAGTTGACATTTCCAGCTGGTTAAACAGACAGCTGGTTGAGGTGACATTTCCAGCTGGTTAAACAGACAGCTGGTTGAGTTGACATTTCCTGCTGGTTAAACAGAAAGCTGGTTGAGTTGACGTTTCCAGCTGGTTAAACAGACTGCTGGTTGAGTTGACATTTCCAGCTGGTTAGACAGACAGACAGCTGGTTGAGTTGACATTTCCAGCTGGTTAAACAGACAAATACCTTGTTGAGTTGACATTTCCAGCTGGTTAAACAGACAGCTGGTTGAGTTGACATTTCCAGCAGGTTAGTTAAACAGACAGCTGGTTTAGTTGACATTTCCAGCTGGTTAAACATACAGCTGGTTGAGTTGACATTTCCAGCAGGTTAGTTAAACAGACAGCTGGTTGAGTTGACATTTCTAGCTGGTTAGACAGACTGCTGTTTGAGTTGACATTTCCAGCTAGTTACACAGACAACTTGTTGAGTTGACATTTCCAGCTGGTTTGTTAGACAGCTGGTTGAGTTGACATTTCCAGCTGGTTAAACAGACAAATACCTTGTTGAGTTGACATTTCCAGCTGGTTAAACCGACAGCTGGTTGAGTTGACATTTCCAGCAGGTTAGTTAAACAGACAGCTGGTTGAGTTGACATTTCCAGCTGGTTAAACAGACAGCTGGTTGAGTTGACATTTCCAGCTGGTTAACCTGTTGGGTCTAGGGGGCAGCATTTGCACGTCTGGATAAAAAAAATGTACCCGATTTAATCTGGTTACTAATCCTACCCAGTAACTAGAATATGCATATACTTATTATATATGGATAGAAAACACTCTAAAGTTTCTAAAACTGTTTGAATGGTGTCTGTGAGTATAACAGAACTCATTTGGCAGGCAAAACCCTGAGACATTTTCTGACAGGAAGTGGATACCTGATGTGTTGTATTGACTTTAAACCTATCCCATTGAAAAACACAGGGGCTTAGGAATATTTTGGCACTTCCTATTGCTTCCACTAGATGTCACCAGCCTTTACAAAGTGTTTTGAGTCTTCTGGAGGGAGATCTGACCGAACAAGAGCCATGGAACGATGATGTCCCATTAGACACCTGGCGCGAGTTCATGTTGGCTACCCTCGTTCCAATACGTTATAAAAGAGTATGCATTCGTCCACCTTGAATATTATTCATGTTCTGGTTAAAAATGGCCCTAATGATTTATGCTATACAACGTTTGACATGTTTGAACGAACGGAAATATATTTTTTCCCCTCGTTCATGACGAGAAGTCCGGCTGGCTTACATCATGTGCTAACGAGACGGAGATTTTTGGACATAAATGATGAGCTTTTTTGAACAAAACTACATTCGTTATGGACCTGTGATACCTGGAAGTGACATCTGATGAAGAGAATCAAAGGTAATGGATTATTTACATAGTATTTTCGATTTTAGATCTCCCCAACATGACGTCTAGTCTGTATCGCAACGCCGTATTTTTCTGGGCGCAGTGCTCAGATTATTGCAAAGTGTGATTTCCCAGTAAGGTTATTTTTAAATCTGGCAAGTTG
Source organism: Salmo salar (assembly GCF_905237065.1). Classification (NCBI taxonomy): domain Eukaryota; kingdom Metazoa; phylum Chordata; class Actinopteri; order Salmoniformes; family Salmonidae; genus Salmo; species Salmo salar. Next base: position 7,656 of record NW_025549242.1, on the reverse strand, counting down.
ATTGAGTTCAAGAGATGTAAATCTATAATCCTTTAAATGACAATATAATATTTTACCAATGTTTTCTAATTTTAATTATTTAATTTGTGACGCTGACTTGACTGCCGGTTATTGGAGGGAAACGATTTCCTCAACATCAATGCCATAGTAAAACGCTGTTTTTGGATATAAATATGAACTTGATAGAACTAAAAATGCATGCATTGTCTAACATAATGTCCTAGGAGTGTCATCTGATGGAGATTGTAAAAGGTTAGTGCATCATTTTAGCTGGTTTTATGGTTTTGGTGACCCTGTCTTTGACTTGACAAAACATTACACACAACTCTTGTAAATGTACTGTCCTAACATACTCTAAATTTATGCTTTCGCCGTAAAACCTTTTTGAAATCGTAAAACGTGGTTAGATTAAGGAGATGTTTATCTTTCAAATGGTGTAAAATAGTTGTATTTTTGAAAAATTTGAATTTTGACATTTATTTGGATTCAAATTTGCCGCTCTTGAAATGCACCTGCTGTTGATGGAGTGCACCACGGGTGGCACGCTAGCGTCCCACCTAGCCCCAAGAGGTTAAACAGACAGCTGGTTGAGTTGACATTTCCAGCTGGTTAAACAGACAGCTGGTTGAGTTGACGTTTCCAGCTGGTTAAACAGACAGCTGGTTGAGTTGACATTTCCAGCTGGTTAGACAGACAGACAGCTGGTTGAGTTGACATTTCCAGCAGGTTAGTTAAACAGACAGCTGGTTGAGTTGACATTTCCAGCTGGTTAAACAGACAGCTGGTTGTGTTGACATTTCCAGCTGATTAAACAGACAGCTGGTTGATTTGACATTTCCAGCTGGTTAAACAGACAGCTGGATGAGTTGACATTTCCAGCTGGTTAAACAGACAGCTGGTTGAGTTGACGTTTCCAGCTGGTTAAACAGACAGCTGGTTGAGTTGACATTTCCAGCTGGTTAGACAGACAGACAGCTGGTTGAGTTGACATTTCCAGCTGGTTAAACAGACAAATACCTTGTTGAGTTGACATTTCCAGCTGGTTAAACAGACAGCTGGTTGAGTTGACATTTCCAGCTGGTTAAACAGACAGCTGTTTGAGTTGACATTTCCAGCAGGTTAGTTAAACAGACAGCTGGTTGAGTTGACATTTCCAGCTGGTTAAACAGACAGCTGGTTGAGTTGACATTTCCAGCTGGTTAAACAGACAGCTGGTTGAGTTGACATTTCCAGCAGGTTAGTTAAACAGACAGCTGGTTGAGTTGACGTTTCCAGCTGGTTAAACAGACAGCTGGTTGAGTTGACATTTCCAGCTGTTTAGACAGACAGACAGCTGGTTGAGTTGACATTTCCAGCAGGTTAGTTAAACAGACAGCTGGTTGAGTTGACATTTCCAGCTGGTTAAACAGACAGCTGGTTGAGTTGACATTTCCAGCAGGTTAGTTAAACAGACAGCTGGTTGAGTTGACATTTCCAGCTGATTAAACAGACAGCTGGTTGAGTTGACATTTAAAGCAGGTTAAACAGACAGCTGGTTGAGTTGACATTTCCAGCTGGTTAAACAGACAGACAGCAGGTAGAGTTACAATTTCCAGCAGGTTAGACAGACAGCTGGTTGAGTTGACATTTCCAGCTGGTTAAACAGACAGCTCGTTGAGTTGACATTTCCAGCTGATTAAACAGACAGCTGGTTGAGTTGACATTTCAAGCAGGTTAAACAGACAGCTGGTTAAGTTCACATTTCCAGCAGGTTAAACAGACAGCTGGTTGAGTTGACATTTCCAGCTGGTTAAACAGACAGCTGGTTGAGTTGACATTTCCAGCTGGTTAAACAAACAGCTGGATGAGTTGACATTTCCAGCTGGTTAAACAGACAGCTGGTTGAGTTGACGTTTCCAGCTGGTTAAACAGACAGCTGGTTGAGTTGACATTTCCAGCTGGTTAGACAGACAGACAGCTGGTTGAGTTGACATTTCCAGCTGGTTAAACAGACAGATACCTTGTTGAGTTGACATTTCCAGCTTGTTAAACAGACAGCTGGTTGAGTTGACATTTCCAGCTGGTTAAACAGACAGCTGGTTGAGTTGACATTTCCAGCAGGTTAGTTCAACAAACAGCTGGATGAGTTGACATTTCCAGCTGGTTAAACAGACAGCTGGTTGAGTTGACGTTTCCAGCTGGTTAAACAGACAGCTGGTTGAGTTGACATTTCCAGCTGGTTAGACAGACAGACAGCTGGTTGAGTTGACATTTCCAGCTGGTTAAACAGACAGATACCTTGTTGAGTTGACATTTCCAGCTGGTTAAACAGACAGCTGGTTGAGTTGACATTTCCAGCTGGTTAAACAGACAGCTGGTTGAGTTGACATTTCCAGCAGGTTAGTTCAACAGACAGCTGGTTGAGTTTACATTTCCAGCTGGTTAAACAGACAGCTGGTTGATTTGACATTTCCAGCTGGTTAGTTAGACAGCTGGTTGAGTTGACATTTCCAGCTGGTTAGACAGACAGCTGGTTGAGGTGACATTTCCAGCAGGTTAGTTAGACAGACAGCTGGTTGAGTTGACATTTCCAGCTGGTTAAACAGACAGCTGGTTGAGTGGACATTTCCAGCAGGTTAAACAGACAGACAGCTGGTTGAGTTGACATTTCCAGCTGGTTAAACAGACAGACAGCTGGTTGAGTTGACATTTCCAGCTGGTTAAACAGACAGCTGGTTGAGATGACATTTCCATCTGGTTAACCTGTTGGGTCTAGGGGGCAGCATTTGCACGTCTGGATAAAAAAAATGTACCCGATTTAATCTGGTTACTAATCCTACCCAGTAACTAGAATATGCATATACTTATTATATATGGATAGAAAACACTCTAAAGTTTCTAAAACTGTTTGAATGGTGTCTGTGAGTATAACAGAACTCATTTGGCAGGCAAAACCCTGAGACATTTTCTGACAGGAAGTGGATACCTGATGTGTTGTATTGACTTTAAACCTATCCCATTGAAAAACACAGGGGCTTAGGAATATTTTGGCACTTCCTATTGCTTCCACTAGATGTCACCAGCCTTTACAAAGTGTTTTGAGTCTTCTGGAGGGAGATCTGACCGAACAAGAGCCATGGAACGATGATGTCCCATTAGACACCTGGCGCCGAGTTCATGTTGGCTACCCTCGTTCCAATACGTTATAAAAGAGTATGCATTCGTCCACCTTGAATATTATTCATGTTCTGGTTAAAAAAGGCCCTAATGATTTATGCTATACAACGTTTGACATGTTTGAACGAACGGAAATATATTTTTCCCCTCGTTCATGACGAGAAGTCCGGCTGGCTTACATCATGTGCTAACGAGACGGAGATTTTTGGACATAAATGATGAGCTTTTTTTGAACAAAACTACATTCGTTATGGACCTGTGATACCTGGAAGTGACATCTGATGAAGAGAATCAAAGGTAATGGATTATTTACATAGTATTTTCGATTTTAGATCTCCCCAACATGACGTCTAGTCTGTATCGCAACGCGTATTTTTCTGGGCGCAGTGCTCAGATTATTGCAAAGTGTGATTTCCCAGTAAGGTTATTTTTAAATCTGGCAAGTTGATTGAGTTCAAGAGATGTAAATCTATAATTCTTTAAATGACAATATAATATTTTACCAATGTTTTCTCATTTTAATTATTTAATTTGTGACGCTGACTTGACTGCCGGTTATTGGAGGGGAAACGATTTCCTCAACATCAATGCCATAGTAAAACGCTGTTTTTGGATATAAATATGAACTTGATAGAACTAAAATGCATGCATTGTCTAACATAATGTCCTAGGAGTGTCATCTGATGGAGATTGTAAAAGGTTAGTGCATCATTTTAGCTGGTTTTATGGTTTTGGTGACCCTGTCTTTGACTTGACAAAACATTACACACAACTCTTGTAAATGTACTGTCCTAACATACTCTAAATTTATGCTTTCGCCGTAAAACCTTTTTGAAATCGTAAAACGTGGTTAGATTAAGGAGATGTTTATCTTTCAAATGGTGTAAAATAGTTGTATTTTTGAAAAATTTGAATTTTGACATTTATTTGGATTCAAATTTGCCGCTCTTGAAATGCACCTGCTGCTGATGGAGTGCACCACGGGTGGCACGCTAGCGTCCCACCTAGCCCCAAGAGGTTAAACAGACAGCTGGTTGAGTTGACATTTCCAGCTGGTTAAACAGACAGCTGGTTGAGTTGACGTTTCCAGCTGGTTAAACAGACAGCTGGTTGAGTTGACATTTCCAGCTGGTTAGACAGACAGACAGCTGGTTGAGTTGACATTTCCAGCAGGTTAGTTAAACAGACAGCTGGTTGAGTTGACATTTCCAGCTGGTTAAACAGACAGCTGGTTGAGTTGACATTTCCAGCAGGTTAGTTAAACAGACAGCTGGTTGAGTTGACATTTCCAGCTGATTAAACAGACAGCTGGTTGAGTTGACATTTAAAGCAGGTTAAACAGACAGCTGGTTGAGTTGACATTTCCAGCTGGTTAAACAGACAGACAGCAGGTAGAGTTACAATTTCCAGCAGGTTAGACAGACAGCTGGTTGAGTTGACATTTCCAGCTGGTTAAACAGACAGCTCGTTGAGTTGACATTTCCAGCTGATTAAACAGACAGCTGGTTGAGTTGACATTTCAAGCAGGTTAAACAGACAGCTGGTTAAGTTGACATTTCCAGCAGGTTAAACAGACAGCTGGTTGAGTTGACATTTCCAGCTGGTTAAACAAACAGCTGGATGAGTTGACATTTCCAGCTGGTTAAACAGACAGCTGGTTGAGTTGACGTTTCCAGCTGGTTAAACAGACAGCTGGTTGAGTTGACATTTCCAGCTGGTTAGACAGACAGACAGCTGGTTGAGTTTACATTTCCAGCTGGTTAAACAGACAGATACCTTGTTGAGTTGACATTTCCAGCTGGTTAAACAGACAGCTGGTTGAGTTGACATTTCCAGCTGGTTAAACAGACAGCTGGTTGAGTTGACATTTCCAGCAGGTTAGTTGAACAGACAGCTGGTTGAGTTTACATTTCCAGCTGGTTAAACAGACAGCTGGTTGATTTGACATTTCAAGCTGGTTAGTTAGACAGCTGGTTGAGTTGACATTTCCAGCTGGTTAGACAGACAGCTGGTTGAGGTGACATTTCCAGCAGGTTAGTTAGACAGACAGCTGGTTGAGTTGACATTTCCAGCTGGTTAAACAGACAGCTGGTTGAGTGGACATTTCCAGCAGGTTAAACAGACAGACAGCTGGTTGAGTTGACATTTCCAGCTGGTTAAACAGACAGACAGCTGGTTGAGTTGACTTTTCCAGCTGGTTAAACAGAACAGCTGGTTGAGATGACATTTCCAGCTGGTTAAACAGACAGCTGGTTGAGTTGACATTTCAAGCAGGTTAAACAGACAGCTGGTTGAGTTGACATTTCCATCTGGTTAAACAGACAGACAGCTGGTTGAGTTGCAATTTCCAGCAGGTTAGACAGACAGCTGGTTGAGTTAACATTTCCAGCTGGTTAAACAGATAGCTGGTTGAGTTCACATTTCCAGCTGGTTAAACAGACAGCTGGTTGAGTTGACGTTTCCGGCTGGTTAAACAGAACAGCTGGTTTAGTTGACATTTCCAGCTGGTTAGTTAGACAGCTGGTTGAGTTGACATTGTCCAGCTGGTTGACAGACAGCTGGTTGAGGTACATTTCCAGCAGGGTTAGTTAGACAGACAGCTGGTTGAGTTGACATTTCAGCTGGTTAAACAGACAGCTGGTTGAGTGGACATTTCCAAGCAGGTTAAACAGACGACAGCTGGTTGAGTTGACATTTCCAGCTGGTTAAACAGACAGCTGGTTGAGTTGACATTTTCAAGCAGGTTAAACAGACAGCTGGTTGAGTTGACATTTCCAGCTTCGGTTAAACAGACAGACAGCTGGTTGAGTTGCAATTTCCAGCAGGTTAGACAGACAGCTGGTTGAGTTAACATTTCCAGCTGGTTAAACAGACAGCTGGTTGAGTTGACATTTCCAGCTGGTTAAACAGACACCTGGTTGAGTTGAGCATTTCCAGCTGGTTAGACAGACAGACAGCTGGTTGAGTTGACATTTCCAGCTGGTTAAAACAGACAGATACCTTGTTGAGTTGACATTTCCAGCTGGTTAAACAGACAGCTGGTTGAGTTAACATTCCAGCTGGTTGAACAGACAGCTGGTTGAGTTGACTATTTCCGCAGGTTAGTTAAACAGACAGCTGGTTGAGTTTTACATTTCCAGCTGGTTAAACAGACAGCTGGTTGATTTGACATTTCCAGCTGGTTAGTTAGACAGCTGGTTGAGTTGACATTTCCAGCTGGTTGGACGGACAGCTGGTTGAGGTGACATTTTCCAGCAGGTTAGTTAGCGACAGAAAGCTGGTTGAGTTGACATTTCCAGCTGGTTAAACAGACAGCTGGTTGAGTGGACATTTCTAGCAGGTTAAACAGACAGACAGCTGGTTGAGTTGACATTTCCAGCTGGTTAAACAGACAGACAACTGGTTGAGTTGACATTTCCAGCTGGTTAAACAGACAACTGGTTGAGATGACATTTCCAGCTGGTTAAACAGACAGCTGGTTGAGTTGACATTTCAAGCAGGTTAAACAGACAGCTGGTTGAGTTGACATTTCCAGCTGGTTAAACAGACAGACAGCTGGTTGAGTTGCAATTTCCAGCAGGTTAGACAGACAGCTGGTTGAGTTAACATTTCGCAGCTGGGTTAAACAGACAGCTGGTTGAGTTGACATTTCCAGCCGGGTTAAACAGACAGTTGGTTGAGTTGACATTTCCAGCTGGTTAAACAGACAGCTGGTTGAGAGTTTATTTCCAGCTGGTTAAACAGACAGCTGGTTGAGTTGACGTATCCAGCTGGTTGAAACAGACAGCTGGTTGAGTTGGACATTTCCAGCTGGTTAGACAGAGCAGACAGCTGGTTGAGTTGACATTTCACTGATTTAAACAGACAGCTTGGTTGATTTGACATTTCCAGCAGGTTAGTTAAACAGACAGCTGGTTGAGTTGACATTTCCAGCTGGTTAGACAGACAGACAGCTGGTTGAGTTGACATTTCCAGCTGGTTAAACAGACAAGGCTGGTTGAGTTGACATTTCCAGCTGGTTAGTTAAACAGACAGCTGGTTGAGTTGGCATTTCCGGCTGGTTAGACAGACAGACAGCTGGTTGAGTTGACATTTCCAGCTGGTTAAACAGACAGCTGGTTGAGTTGACATTTCCAGCTGGTTAAAACAGACAGCTGGTTGAGTTGACATTTCCAGCAGGTTAGTTAAACAGACAGCTGGTTGAGTTGACATTTCCAGCTGGTTAAACAGACAGCTGGTTGAGTTGACATTTCCAGCTGGTTAAACAGACAGCTGGTTGAGTTGACATTCCTGCTGGTTAAACAGACAGCTGGTTGAGTTGACGTTTCCAGCTGGTTAAACAGACTGCTGGGTTGAGTTGACATTTCCAGCTGGTTAGACAGACAGACAGCTGGTTTGAGTTGACATTTCCAGCTGGTTAAACAGACAAATACCTTGTTGAGTTGACATTTCCAGCTGGTTAAACAGACAGCTGGTTGAGTTGACATTTCCAGCAGGTTA
>NW_025549241.1:0-98738 GCF_905237065.1 Salmo salar | reverse complement strand
GAAGATGTGGGGTTTTTATGGTAAATCTTAGCTGATAAAATTTTTTGTCCTCTCATTTAGAGAACCAGCCTCAGAACATTAAACATGCAATAAAGGATTTCAAACAATGAATGTCATGACGAGAGATGGAACAGAAAATGTATGCTATTTTTATATTATGTTGTTAAACTGTTGAGCTGCTTTCATCTAAAGATGTATAAAGTGTGTGATGCCCAACATCCAATGTTTAACCTTTTAGAGACCTCACCTTAAAGTGTATTTTTGTACTTTGGATGAAAGCAAATGATATAATGTAACATTATTCAAAAATGCAGAATATTTGCAAATGATTAGTAGATTTTAAAAGAAAACACTAAAAGTTTCATCAAAACTGTTGAATGATGCCGAGTATAACAGAACTATATGGGTAGAAGTAGTAAAACCTTGGAGAGAACCAACCAGGAAACGAAAATCTGTTCCTGTAGTTTTCAAGTCATTGCCTTTCTGACACACAGTGAAAAAGCCAGACTCGCAAACAGCACCCAAAGTCACTCAGATGTCAGTCAGTCTTAGAAAGTTGTTTGAGCCTTATGGTAAACACAGACCGAAGGAGACTGCTGCGCTATGTTACCAGAAAATCCCTTGAGTTCAAGGGCCGCGTTTCACGTTAGATGGGACCCAAGTTCCAAAACTTTTTCAAGACAATGCACGGTCCGGCTGAATATTACCAAGCGTCACATTCTAAAGGCCCTAAAGATTTATGCTATACAATGCTTGTCATGTTTGAACAAACGTAAATATAACTTTTTCTTTGATCGCACATTTCACTACATATTTTGAGTCCTACTGAACGTGCAAACACAAGGCCGAAGACAAACAAATATTTTTCTACCCATGCTAAATACTCTATTTCCCTCATTAAAATGCAAATCAATTTATAACATTTTTGATTGCTTTCTGGGATTTTTTTGCTGTTATTCTGTCTCTACTGTTCAAATAAAACCTACCATTAAAATTGTGGTAGGGACTTGACTACATTTTCTTTTGTAAGTGGGCAAACATACAAAAATTTCAGCAGGGGATCAAATACTTTTCCCCCACCATGTCCAATACCTCGCTTTGTTCGTATGCTCAGGTCACCATCCAAAGGCAAAAGCACGAGCGCATTTCGAGACAAACAAAAATCAAAATGTTCCTTCACCGGACTTAGAAGTTCAACAACGCTGTTTAAAATACATAATTTTATGCTATTTTGTAGCGATAATATTCCAATCGACAATCGTGTTTTCATTCAAAGAGGGAAATGAAAAACACCGTGCTCATGGAAACGCGCATTTGCAATCTCTTAGTCAACAAGGCAGTCCACTGACAAACTGTGCTCCTCATTATCCGCCCAGAGACAGGAGACGAGACGCTCAATCGACGTTCTGAAGGCTATAGGAGAGCCAATGGAAGTCTTAGGGTGCAACGTGGTTATGGAAGTATTTAGTTTCTCTAGGGATTCAAAAGTAGAACTACAGTTCTCAGTCAGCCACTTCCTGCTTGAAATTTTCTCAGGTTTTTTGCCTGCCATATGAGTTCTGTTATACCACAGACACCATTCAAAACCGTTTTAGAAACTTTGGAGTGTTTTCTATCCAAAGCTACTAATTATCTGCATATTCTCGCTTTTGGGCAAGAGTATAACCAGTTTAAATCGGGTCGTTTTTCATCCGGCCGTGAAAATACCGCCCCTATCCTAGACAGGTTAACTAATACAATGTCTCGACACTAGTAAACCATAGAGGATATATGGCTGATATCTCAGTTATTGTACTGTAGATGTAATAGAGTTGGGTTCATCCTAGTGTCATGACTGGCTCGGGTCTGCTTACCGGGACCACAATCCAGCTAAAGGCTTCATTACTACTAACAGAAGGAAAGTTGTAGTGTCCATGATGAATGATGTAAAGGTTCATTACACTAACAGAAGGAACGTTGTAGTGTTCTGTCCATGATGAATGTTATAAAGGCTTTAATGTGTTTTGATATTCTAAATGTTTATGTAAAATTGGAAATTGTATTTTTCTGTATGATACTGTGTCACAACAAAGAGATATCTGTTTTGTTGCATTACCCGCGCCTCAATCCACCACATCCTGTGTCGCCTTCCGCTAAAAGTGTGTTATTGCTACAACCCCACAAGTGTCAAGGGACTCATCTGAAGTCGATACAGCTGATGTGCCAACTTCTGTCTGTACGTCGGAACCGATTGGGCCACGTGCTAATATGAACATGATGGTACTCTATGACCCCCACAAGTGTCAAGGGACCGCTGAAGGCAACCCACACAAATGCACGGAAGTATGGAGATAGTTTTGCCAGAAAGGGGTTAAATATGTGTCCAACATTTTTTAATATTTCTTGAGGACATAATCTACAACACTATTTTTTGCCAATAAACCATGTGTTATTCAATGCGCTTATACAGAATGAAAATGACATATTTTAACACATTTTATTTAAAAACATTATACCTCCTAAAATGTTAAATCAAATCGCTTAATTATCCATGGTATGATGATCTAAAATGTTTTACTTGTAGAACCCCCTTTTAGAGGAGATGTTGAACCATAATGATATTAAAAAACAGATAATAAACAATATAGATATTAAACTATATAGATATTAAACCATATAGATATTAAACCATGTAGATATTAAACCATATAGATTTTTTTAAACTATAAAGATATTAAACCAAATAGATATTAAACTATATAGATATTAAACTATATAGATATTAAACTATATAGACATTAAACTATAAAGATATTAAACTATAAAGATATTAAAACCATATAGATATTAAACTATATATACATTAAACTATATAGATATTAAACTATATAGATATTAAACTATAAAGATATTAAACTATAAAGATATTAAACCATATTAAACCATAGACATTGGTCACCACAACATATGCTCGGAGTACACGCCATTCTCGCATCTTGTGTTGACATCTCGCGCAGTACAAGACTAGAGACTCGGTTTGTTTTACTTTAACAACAAGCCACCCAGTTAGCTAATAAAAGTTTACAATAGTTTTCCTATTCCTATCTGGATCCTGGGACGCCGTTAACGTTAACGCCGGGACCGCTGATATTGTCCAGATCCTAGCTCAAACAAGATGGTAATACATGGCAAAAGCAGCTAGTCTAGCTGCTAGCTATGAAGCTAAGCAACCTGGGCTACTATTGCTGGATACCAAGCACGACCACCTATTTCCAGAGTTTTCACTGCTGGCGCTTTCATTTCACGAGTGAATAGAGGGCTCTGCCCCACTATCATTACTATCATGCCTCCGAAAAAGATGAGGATTACATCTCTGCTGGGCAGGTACGTGAACTCCTGGAGAAGCAGAAAGTCTTCACAAGGAAATGATCATTCATCAGGAAAATAATTTTTAAAGCTTCATACAAATGATCATGGAGTTACCAACAAAAGGCAGACGACTGACAAAAGATGTACAAGATATTAAAAACAAGCCTTCAGAAGGATGTGGATGTAATGAAGACCTTCACGCCCTGACCAGTAAAGGGGTTATTTGTTATTATTTAGTTTGGTCAGACGTGGCAGGGAGTATTTGTTATATATGGTTCGGGGTGTGTGTGTAGGTAGAAGGGCGTGATTTATGTTTCCGGGTTTTTGGGTTAGTTCTATGTTGTATTGTTTATGTTGATTCTAGGTGTTTGTTTCTATGTGTTGTTAGGGTGGGGCCTTCAATTGAGGCAGCTGGGTATCGTTGCCTCTGATTGAAGGTCCATAAGTAGGAGTATGTTTGTTTTGAATATTGTTGGTAGCTGAATTTGCACTGCTGTTTGTCAGCCTGCAAACCGTCAACCTGTCGATTTGTTTATTGTTTTTCGTGTTCACGCTTAATAAAGCAATGATGAGCAATCAACCCGCGGCGCCTTGGTTACCTTCTATACCCGTGACAACACCACACAGATGCACTTCCCAGAAACTGTTCCTCTTTACAGAATGAAATCACCACAGTTAGGGAGGGCCTCCAGAACATGTCTGGAAGACTAATTACCTGGATGGACAATCCAAGAGAAATAATCTTGTAATAGATGGTATCCAGGAGAGCCGAAGTGAGACATGGGCTGAATCAGAGGACAGAAGCTGTTTTCTGAGGAGCTACAACTGGATCAACAGGTAGAGCTGGAACGTGTCTGGGAAACCAGTGGTCAATAGTGGTGAGAATGGAACCAGACCCAGGCTGTCAAGCAGTATCCACAGAAAGGTGCCCTCCTCGGCCGGGCGCGCTCGGCGGTCGTTGTCGCGGTCTACTAGCTGCCACCGATCTGTGTTTCTGTGTTCGTTGTGTTTTGTCTGTCTAGGTCCGCACCTGTTGTCATTTTTGTCATTAGTAGGGGGTATTTAGTTTGTTCTTTTTGGTTTGTATTTTGTGCGGATTATTTTGTGTGTCATCGGGCAGTGGGTTGTACGTTGTGTTTTTCTCCAGCTACATTTTGCTTGGAATATTGATTATAGCCGGGCTGCGCCCGTGCGTCTTTTTCCTCTGAATTTGGATTACCTGTTTCATTTGGGTTTGTGCGATCCTGGTGCTTTTGATTCGCCCAGTGTGTTGGGTGCCAATAAACTTCGACCTACCGGACAATAGTATCCTGCGCCTGACTCTGCTACTTCCCCCGCCCTAATATTCCGGACAGAATCCCGCGACCGGAACTATTATGGAGTCAGCAGGAGCCGGCGCCTACAGTAGCTGAGCAGGGTGTCGCAGCATGCCAGCCTCCTCCACCACCGGGCTCGGCGATGGACCAAATTCTGGCCCGACTGGAGAGCTGGGCGAGGTACCTCCCCAAACCAGCTCCAGTTGCTCAGCCGGGCGCCACTACCGACACCCCTGAAGTAGGATCGAGCGGGATCCGGATTACGCCACCGAGAGAATTTGATGGGACGGCCGCTGGGTGTAAGGGGTTTTTGCTCCAGATTGAACTGTACCTGGCGACCGTCCGCCCCTCTCTCCTCCGACGAAGAAAGAGTGAGCGTCCTCGTCTCCTGTCTTACGGGTAGAGCCCTGGAATGGGCCAACGCGGTCTGGGAGGGCCCAGACTCGGCTCGCGCGACTACCGGAGTTCACCCTCGCTTCTGGGTGGTATTCGATCATCCCCGAAGGGCAAGGCGACGGGTGAGCGGCTTTTCATTTGAGACAGGGGACGAGGAGCGCTCAGGACTTCACCCTGGAGTTCGGACTCGCCGCGGGATCAAGGTGGAATGAGCGGGCCCTGATGGATCACTATCGCTGCAGTCTCAATGAGGAAGTCCGCTCGAGCTGGTAGGGACCACACCATCACCGGCTGGTAGATTTGTCCATCAGGCTGGACCACCTGCTGGCTACCCGGAGACATTCAGTCGGGGTCTGTTCATTCCACCTCTCAGCCTCCTGCACCACTGCCCATGGAGATAGGAGAAGCTGCTTCGAGGAGGAGGACCGGAGGGGGGCCTCTCCTGCACCCACTGTGGACGCAGAGGACACACTGCGGACCGGTGCTGGAGGGGTCCACCCAGGAGTCCGGAGGGCAGGCAGAGCACTACATCGACCCCCAGGTGAGTCAGCACCAGACACACCCAGAGCCCCCTGTCGACCACATGTACACTTCCGTTTGTTTTCCCGATTTTCCCCTCACTTCCAGTATAAGGCACTAGTCGATTCAGGTGTAGCTGGGAGTTTTATGGACCGTGGGGTCGCTAATAAGTTAGGGATTCCCCTTGTTCAGCTGGACCACCCCTTCCCTGTGCACGCCCTAGATAGTCGACCGCTAGGGTCCGGCCAAGTAGGGGAGGTCACCGTGCCACTGGTTATGACGACGTGGGGGGCCATGTGGAACGTATCAGCCTGTTCATCATTGACTCCCCAGCGTTTCCAGTGGTACTGGGAATCCCCTGGCTAGCCACACACAACCCCAGATTTCGTGGAGACAGAGGGCTCTTACGGGTGGTCGAGGGAGTGCTCAGGTAGGTGTGTAGGAGTTTCCATCGGTGCAACTACGGTGGAGAGTCCAGACCAAGTCTCTACCGTGCACATTCCTTCTGAATATGCCGATTTGGCTATCGCCTTCAGTAAAACGAAGGTGACTCAATTACCACCACATCGACAGGGGATTGTGTGATAAACCTCCAAGCTGACGCGGCCCTTCCTAAGAGTCACGTGTATCCTCTGTCTCAGGAGGAACAGCGACTATGGAGACATATGTCGCTGAATCCTTGAGACAGGGATACATTCGGCCATCTAAATCACCCGTCTCCTCGAGCTTCTTTTTGTGAAGAAGAAGGAGGGAGGTCTGCGCCCGTGCATTGACTATAGAGGTCTAAATTCCATCACAGTGGGTTTCAGTTACCCGCTACCTCTCATTGCCACGGCAGTGGAGTCATTCCACGGGGCGCGCTTCTTCACGAAATTAGATCTCAGGAGCGCGTATAACCTGGTGCGTATCCGAGATGGAGACGAGTGGAAAACCGCATTTAGTACCACATATGGCCATTATGAGTACCTCGTCATGCCGTATGGGTTAAAGAATGCTCCTGCTGTCTTCCAATCCTTTGTGGACGAGGTTCTCCGAGACATGCTCGGACAGGGTGTGGTGGTGTACATCGATGACATCTTGATCTACTCCCGCCACACACGCCGACGCATGTGGCTCTGGTGCGCAGAGTGCTTGGGCGGCTGCTGGAGCATAACCTATACGTCAAGGCTGAGAAATGTGAGTTCTCCAAACGAGCCGTCTCTTTCCTAGGATATCGCGATTTCCACCACAGGGGTGGTGATGGAATGTGACCGCGTTACGGCTGTGCGTAATTGGCCGACCCCTACCACGGTGAAGGAGGTGCAGCGGTTTTTGGGGTTCGCCAATTATTACCGGAGGTTTATCCAGGGTTTTGGTCAGGTGGCAGCTCCCATTACCTCACTGATGAAGGGGGGTCCGGTGCGGCTGCGGTGGTCAGCGGAGGCGGACAGGGCCTTCCATCATCTGAAGGTTCTGTTTACTGACGCTCCGGTGCTGGCACATCCAGATCCCTCTTTGCCATTTTTAGTGGAGGTGGACGCGTCCGAGGCTGGGGTAGGAGCAGTTCTGTCACAGCGTTCGGGGCGCTCCTCCGAAGCTCCGCCCCTGCGCTTTCTTTTCTAGGAAGCTGAGCCCGGCAGAGCGCAACTACATTGTGGGGACAGGGAGTTGTTAGCCATGGTCAGGGCTTTGACGGTGTGGAGACATTGGCTTGAGGGGGCACGCTCACCCTTTTCTCATCTGGACCGACCACCGTAACCTGGAGTACATCCGGGCAGCGAGAGACTGAATCCTCGTCAAGCTAGGTGGGCTATGTTCTTTACTAAGTTCCAGTTCACCCTTTCATACATTCCGGGTTCTCGAACCGGAAGGCCGACGCACTGTCGCGTCTCTATGACACCGAGGAGAGGACCATCGATCCCACTCCCATACTCCCTGCGTCCTGTTTAGTGGCGCCGGTGGTCTGGGAGGTGGATGCGGACATCGAGCGGGCGGTTCAGTCAGAACCCACTCCTCCTCAATGTCCCGCGGGTCTGAAGTTCGTTCCGCTTGGTGTTCATGATTGCCTGATCCGATGGGCCCACACTTTACCCTCCTCGGGTCATCCTGGGGTGGAACGGACAGTGCGAGGCCTGAAAGGGAAGTACTGGTGGCCCACCTTGGCTGAGGATGTAAGACACTATGTCTCTTCTTGTTCAGTGTGCGCCCAGTGCAAGGCTCCTAGGCACCTGCCTCGAGGGAAACTACAGCCCCTCCCCGTTCCACAGCGACCTTGGTCGCACCTCTCGGTGGATTTCCTTACGGATCTCCCGCCATCTCAGGGGAACACGACGATCCTGGTTGTTGTGGATCGGTTCTCTAAGTCCCGCCGTCTGCTCCCATTGCCCGGTCTTCCTACGGCCCTACAGACTGCGGAGGCCCTATTCACCCATGTCTTCCGCACTACGGGGTGCCTGAGGACATCGTATCTGATCGGTGTCCCAAGTTCACTTCTAGGGTGTGGAGGTCGTTTATGGAGAGGCTGGGGGTCTCGGTCAGCCTGACCTCGGGTTTCCACCCTGAAAGTAATGGGCAGGTAGAACGCATTAACCAGGATGTGGGCAGGTTTCTGCGAGTCGTATTGCCAGGACCGGCCAGGGGAGTGGGCGAGGTTCGTGCCATGGGCCGAGATTGCCCAGAACTCTCAGCGCCACCCTCTACTAACCTGTCACCTTTTCAGGTAGTATTAGGTTATCAGCTGGTCCTGGTGCCCTGGCAGCAGAGCCAGACGGAGGCTCCTGCGGTGGAGGAATGGGTGCAGCGCTCTAAGGAGACCTGGAGTGCTGTCCAGGAGTGCCTGAAGCGGGCTATCAGGCGACAGAAGGAGAGCGCTGACCGCCGCCGCAGTGAGGCCCCCGTGTATAATCTGGGGGACAGAGTCTGGCTCTCGACCCGGAACCTGCCCCTCCGCCTGCCCTGCCGGAAGCTGGGTCCGCGATTTGTGGGGCCGTTCAAAGTCCTGAGGAGAATAAACGAGGTGTGTTATAGGTTACAACTCCCTTCATATTACCGTATTAACCCCTTGTTTCATGTGTCTCTCCTCAGGCCGGTGGTAGCTGGTCCACTGCAGGACGCTGGGGTACGGAAGGTCCCTCCGCCCCCGGACATCGGGGGCCCGCCGCACACAGTCCGGCCATCCTGGACTCCCGACGTCGGGTAGGGGGCCTGCAGTACCACTTGGACTGGGAGGTACGGCCCGGAGGAGAGGTGTTGGGTTCCGGTGGGGGGACATTTTGGATCCCACTATGCTCCAGGAGTTCCATCGTCTCCGTCCGGACCGGCGGCGCCTTGCCCCCTCCGGGCCGTCCCCGAGCCGGCGTCAGCGCACTGCGGGAGCTGCGAGCGTCAGGGAGGGAGAAAATGGTGTCTAGGTCCGCACCTGTTTCCTTTTTGTCATTAGTCGGGGGTATTTAGTTTATTTAGTCCTGCCCTAATATTCCGTGACACAGGCCAATTGTAGTGAAATTCCTCAGGTTCAAGGATAAGCTTGCAGTCCTTGAAAAAGCCAAACTCCTTAAAACTTCTTACATCTAGCGGAACGTCGCACCAATATACATTCGTAGAGTGTGGCACGAAAATACAAATAACCTTAAAAATGCTATAACTTCAATTTCTCAAACATATGACTATTTTGCACCATTTAAAAGATAAGACTCTCATTAATCCAACCACGTTGTCTGATTTCAAAAAGGCTTTACAGCGAAAGCAAAACATTAGATTATGTTAGGA
This sequence comes from Salmo salar, assembly GCF_905237065.1. Lineage (NCBI taxonomy): Eukaryota > Metazoa > Chordata > Actinopteri > Salmoniformes > Salmonidae > Salmo > Salmo salar. The sequence goes on along the minus strand of NW_025549241.1, from coordinate 89,412 downwards.
GAGTACCCAGCCAAAAAGTAATCACACAGCCATTTTCAAGCTAGCATATATGTCACAAAAACCAAAACCACAGCTAAATGCAGCACTAACCTTTGATGATCTTCATCAGATGACACTCCTAGGACATTATGTTATACAATACATGCATGTTTTGTTCAATCAATTTCATATTTATATCAAAAACAGCTTTTTACATGTGATGTTCAGAACTAGCATTCCCACCCAAAACTTCCGGTGAATTTACTAAATTACTCATCAAAACCTTCACAAAATACACAACAATTATTTTATGAATTATAGATACAGATCTCCTTTATGCAATCGCGGTGTCAGATTTTATAATAGCTTTTCGGCGAAAGCACATTTTGCAATATTCTGAGTACATAGCTCGGCCATCAGAGGCTAGCTATTCAGGCACCCGCCAAGTTCGAGCCTCACTGAACTCAGAATTACTTGTAGAAAAATTGGATTACCTTTGCTGTTCTTCATCAGAATTCACTCCCAGGACTGCTACTTCAACAACAAATGTTGTTTTTGTTCCAAATAGTCCATGCAAATACCTCAGTTTTGTTCATGCCGTTCAGGTAACTATCCAAACGGTCACGTTGCGGCGCATTTCGAGACAAAATTTTTCAAAATGTACCTTTACCGTACTTAGAAGCATGTCAAACGCTGTTTAAAATCAATTTTTATGCTATTTTCATCGTAAAGTAGCGATAATATTCCAACCAGACAATATTGTATTCATTCAAAAATGGAGAGAAAATGGCAAGTTCTCGGGACCGCGCATCTCCAGAGTCTCTATCATCAAGCAGTCCACTGACAAAGTGTGCTCCTGTTTTCTGCCCAGAGACAGGAGACGCCTCAAACCGGTTTCTGAAGGCTTTAGAGAGCCAGTGGAAGGCTTAGAAAGTGTTAGGTAACAGATTAGATCCTGTATTTTTGATAGAGATGCAACAGAAGGACAACAAATTGTCAGACATGGCACTTCCTGCATGGAATCTTCTCAGGTTTTGGCCTGCCATATGAGTTCTGTTATACTCACAGACACCATTCAAACAGTTTTAGAAACTTTAGAGTGTTTTGTATCCAAATCTAATAACAATATGCAAATATTTGACTCTGGGCCCGAGAAGTAGGCCGTTTAATTTGGGTATGTTTTTCATCCGGCCGTGAAAATACGCCCCTACCCAAGACAGGTTAAAGGGTCCTTCATCTTCATCAATGAGGATTTCTCAGATGGGGTCCGTCAAAGAAGAAAGAACACTGCAAGAGAACAAGGTGACATAGCATATCTGAGATACGACAAAGTAATTGTTCACCCTCCCTCCCATGGAATTAGGAGGAGCGACAGTCACAAGTAATTTCAGCCCCACATACACACACTGAGTATCTCTCTCTCAGATTCCAACTATTGATTCATGTTTGGACATATAAATACTGTAAATCAACAAAAGAAAGGTCTGTTAATTGCTCACTTGACTATATGCAGTTTAAGGAACAAAATTCATGAAATATGCTGTCTAGTGCTGTCAAACAAAATTCTTGTATTGGCAATATCAGAGACTCACTTGGACTCTTCTTTCGAGGATGCTGAGATCTCTATACATGGATACAATTTGTTCAGGAGGGACAGAAATAGATCTGGGGGTTGCAGTTTACATCCAGAATCATATTCCAGCAAAACAACGTCAGGACTTAATGTTGAATGGATTAGAGGCACTACAGATGCATTGACCACATTTGAAACCTATACTAGTTCGTTGCTGCTATAGGCCACCTAGTGCTGATTTTTTAGGGAGATATGAATATCGATTTTTTGAACACCAACTGTCCAATGAGAAATAAACATATTTCTGTTGCCAATGTACGTAACCTGACCCAAGTTATGGCATCACCAACCAGAACGTTCACTAATAGGTCTGGTATTACATCATCAACTTGTATCGATCACATTTTTACTAACATGGCTGAACATTGTTCTAAAGGTGTATCAGTGGCACTAGGTTACAGTGATCATAACTTGGTTGCACTCACTAGGAAAACTAAAATACCAAAGGCTGGCCCTACGGTAATCTACCCAAGGTCCTACAGAGGGTTCAATCAGGACTCATTTGTGGATGAGATTAAGAATACGAAATGGTTAGAAGTGTGTAGTAAGGATGATCCTGAAATCTTTGTTTATGAAATTATTTATGAATATAGCTGATAAGCACGCCCCTTTAAGAAAATGCACTGTGAGATCAAATGGTGCCCCATGGATGATGAGCTGAGAAATGTAATGATTCAACGTTATGATGCCAAAAATTGCAGATAAATCTGGTTCTTTGTTTGATAAGCAAAGTTATTGTAGAAATCGTGTGACCATCTAAAGAAAGGAGAAGAAGGGATTCTATCAGCACAAAATTGATGAAGTAATGGGGAAAAGCTGTGGAAAACGTTGAACACTTATGGGTAGGAATTCAAACATGTCTGCCTCTTTTGTGGAATCAGAGGGTATATTTATTACAAAAACCACATGACATCGCAAACTACTTTATTTTACCCGGCAAAGTGGACAAGTTGAGGAGTGCTATGATTCCAACTGAGGGCTCCATGTCATACACCCTTATAAAATATTTAACATGAAGGAGAGGCAAGGCAGGTTTGAATTTCATCAAGTAGAAAGGGAAGAGGTAGAAAGGAGTTGTCCTATAAGCTTGCTGCCTGTGTTAAGTAAATTATTGGAAAAAATTGTATCTGTACAAATCAAGGATTATTTCTCATGTAATGGTCTGATAACGGGTTACTAGCATGCCTACAAAGAAGGGCATTATATGAGTACAGCCTTAGCACAAATGACAGATGATTGGTTAAAGAGTATGGATGATAGTAAGTTAATTGGTACAGTGTTGCTGGATTTCAGTGCTGCTTTTGATGTAATTGATCATGAACTGTTACTAGGAAAACTCAAATGTTATGGTTTTAAGTCTGCAGCTCTATCCTGGATGGAAAGCCATCTATCCAAGAGAAGGCAAAAAGTGTTATTTAATGGTAGCTTTTCAAATAGTAAAGATATACATTATGGTGTTCCTCAAGGAAGTTGCCTAGGCCCACATTACTAATGATTCACCTTGAGTAATGAACAAAGCAAGAGTGGTCATGTATGCTGACGACTCTCCAATGTATAGCGCAGCCTCAGAATGTACTGAGCAGTGAACTAAGAATGGTGTCTGAGTGGGTTGATATGAACAAATTGCTGCTGAACATTTCTAAAACTAAATGTATTGTATTTGGTTCTAGATATATGCTTACTGATGATCCCCAATTGAATTTGTCAATGAATAGAACACATGTAGAAAAGTGAAAAAACTAAACTGCTAGGCATCATGTTGGATGCAGCTTTATCATGGTCAGAACACATAGATAATATTGCTATTAAGATGAATAAGGGAATTACTGTTGCAAGAAAATGTTCACAGTATGTAACATCTAGCACTCTGAATCAGGTGATTCAATCCCAGGTCCTATCACACTTAGAGTACTGTCCAGTTATATGGTCATCTGCAGCAAAGAACGATATAAAAAAGCTCCAAATTGCTCAAAACAGGGCTGCCAGATTATCTCTTCATAACCGAATGAATATTATTAAAACGCATCAGAATCTCTCATGGCTTCATGTTAAAAACAAATTACTATCTAGTCTTCTGATTTTCTTTAGGAATGTTATATTTTTAAAAAACCACAGTATTTTTCAGTCTAATAATTAATACTAGCAACACGCATAACCCCCAAACCAGACAGCCAAATTCAAGGCAAGGACAAATCACCTTAAATCTACAGTTTTATGTAGAGCAATACTGAATGGAACTTTTACCAATCCATATTTCTCAGGCAACAAGTAAATCCACCTTCAAGAAAAAAAAATAAAAGAACATCTAATGTGATAGACCATACGACTGGACAGGAAATAGACAGTATCAACTGATGTGTGTTTCCTGTCAGGTATTTTAAATGTCTGTATTGTCTACTTGTTGAATGTTTGTGAAGTCTTGATTGTGGTTGTTTGTAATGTCTTGTTAATTGGTGTTGGACTCAGGAAGATAAGCTAGCATTATGGCGTTAGCTAATGGGGATCCTAATAAAATTACAAAATTACATTAAACTATATAGATATTAAACGATATAGATATTAAACTATATAGATATTAAACTATATAGATACTAAACTACATAGATATTACACCATATATATTCAACTATAGAGATATTAAACTATATAGATGTTAAAACCATACAGATATTAAACAATACAGATATTAAACTATATAGATACTAAACAATATAGATATTAAACTAGATATAATTTACACCATATAGATATTGAGCTATATACTGTAGATATTAAATTATACAGATATTAAACTATATAGATTTTTAACCATCTAGACATTAAACCATCTAGATATTAAACTATATAGATTTTTAACCATATAGATATTAAACTATATAGATATTAAACCATATAGATATTAAACTATATAGATATTAAACCATATAGATATTAAACCATATACATTTTAAACGATATAGATATTACACCATACAGATAATATTGAACTCACAGAGTAGAACACAGTGGCGTTCCATCTCAACGTGTCGATTACTAAACTCTAGTGGCTTGTAGGCTGTCCAACCCCCCACCCCACCTCTCCTCTCCACCCATCTGTACTTCCTCTCTGCTGAGAGGATGTGAAAGATGTGTATTACAGAAGGATGAGGCCTAGAGAGAAGAGAGACAGAAAGAGACATAGTGAGGTAGAGATGGAGAGAGAGAGACGGAAAGAGAGTAAGAGAGTGAGAGAGTGAGAGAGAGAGAGAGAAAGAGAATGCAAAAAGATAGAATTAACATCAACGGGGCTGTAGTGGAGTGGGTCGAGAGTTTCCAAGTACCTTGGTGTCCACATCACCAACAATCTATCATGGTCCAAACACACCAAGACAGTCATGAAGAGGGCACAACAACACCTTTTCACCCTCAGGAGACTGAAAAGGTTTGGCATAGGTCCCCAGATCCTCAAAAAGGTCTACAGCTGCACCATCAAGAGCATCCTGACCGGTTGGATCACTGCCTGGTATGGCAACTGCTCGGCCTCTGACCGTAAGGCGCTACAGAAAGTAGCGAACGGCCCAGTACATAACTGGGGCCAAGCTTCCTGCCATCCAGGACCTACAGTGGGGGAAAAAGTATTTGATCCCCTGCTGATTTTGTACGTTGCCCACTTACAAAGAAACGATCAGTCTATAATTTTAGTAGTATGTTTATTTGAACAGCGAGAGACAGAATAAGAACAAAAATATCCAGAAAACGCATGTCAAAAATGTTATGAAATGATTTGCATTTTAATGAGGGAAAGAAGTATTTCCCCACTGTATATACTAGGCAGTGTCAGAGGAAAGCCCAAAAATTGTCAGAGACTCCAGTCACCCAAGTCATAGACTGTTCTTTGCTACCACACGGTAAGCGATACCGGAGCGAGGACCAAAAGGCTCCTTAAAACCTCTTCAATCTAGGGGCAGTATTTTCACGGCCGGATAAAAAACATACCCGATTTAATCTGGTTACTACTCCTGCCCAGAAACTAGAATATGCATATAATTAGTAGATTTGGATAGAAAACACCCTAAAGTTTCTAAAACTGTTTGAATGTTGTCTCATATAGCAGTCAAAACCCTGAGCGAAACTCAAACAGGAATCACATTCAAACCTCTGCCTATGAAACACACAGGATCTGATTAGTCATGTAGCACTTCATAAGGCTTCCTCTAAGGCTTCCTCTCTTCATAAGGCTTCCTCTGTCAACAGTCTTTATAAAGTGGTTTGAGTCTTCTCCGGCAGAAACTGACCGAAGGAGAAGCATGGAAAGGTGGTCACAAGCGGATGGCCTATTCTTCTATGGGCGCGCGCTCCCGTGGTGTACTCTCTCGTTCCTAACGTTTTAAAAGAGAATGCAATCGTCCCCGCCTTGAATATTATTGAAGTTCTCGCTGAAAAAGACCCTAAAGATTTATGCTATACAACGTTTGACATGTTTGAACGCCCGAAAATATTTTTTTTCCGTACTTTTAGGACGACGTGTTCACGCGCTTTGGTCTTTTGGGATAGAGTACAGTAGCCTACAGGACGTAGTTATCAAGACGGAGCTATTTCGACATAAATTATGAACTTTTTTCGAACAAACCACATTTGTTATCAACCTGGGATTCCTGGAAGTCCCTTCTGAAGAAGATAATCAAAGGTAAGGGAATATTTACAATACTATATCATTGATTTTACATGGTTCCAAGAGGGCGCTAACCTGTAAAGCCTAGACTATTTTTCTGAGCATAGTACTCGTTTATGGCAAAATGTGATTTCCCAGTAATGTTATTTTTAAATCCGGCAATGCGGTTGCATTCACGAGATGTTAATCTATAATTCTTTGAATGACAATATAATATTTTAGAAATGTTTTCTATATGTTATTTAGTAAATTGTAGGGCTGATTCACCGTAAGTTTTTGAGGGAAAATATTTTAGAACGTCACGCCGCCACTGTAAAATGCTGTTTTTATATATAAATATGAACTTTATTGAACAAAAGAATGTATGTATTGTGTAACATGATGTCCTTGGAGTGTCATCTGATGAAGATCATCAAAGGTTAGTGCTGCATTTAGCTATGGTTTTGTTTTTTGCATGACATTATATGCTAGCTTGAAAAATGGGTGTCTGGTTATTTCTGACTGGGTACTCTCCTAACATAATCTAATGTTTTGCTTTCGCTGTAAATCCTTTTTGAAATCGGACAACGTAGTTTGATTAACGAGAGTCTAATCTTTCAAATGGTGGAAGTAGTCATATGTTTGAGAAATTGAAGTTATAGCATTTTTAAGGTTTTGTATTTCGCGAAGCGTCGCAATTGGCTGTTGGCGAGGTGTTCCGCTAGCGGAACATTTGACTCATAACAGGTTAACCTGTTTAGGATAGGGGGCAGTATTGACACGGCTGGATAAAAACCCACTCCTACCCAGTAACTAGAATATGCATATACTTATTACACATGGATAGAAAACACCCTAAAGTTTCTAAAACTGTTTGAATGGTGTCTGTGAGTATAACAGAACTCATTTGGCAGGCAAAAACCTGACAAGGTTTCAGGCAGGAAGTGGCCTGTCTGACAAGGTGTCGTTCTTCTTGTCTCTGTTTATTGAAGAGTGAGGATCTTAGCTGTCCCGTGACACTTCCTACGGCTGCCATAGGGTCTCAGAAGGCGGCAAAAAGCTGAATCGTGGCTTTGCAGGCTCTGGCTGAAAAAAAGTAGCGCGTTTGGGTAGTGGCTGGTTACAGTACTGTGAGACTCAGGCTCGTGCCCGCTTCGACCGAAAGCTTGGTTTACTTTCCTCAGTTTAGCTAAATGGACATTCCAGGTCGGAATATTATCGCTTTTCACGAGAAAAATGTCGTAAAAATTGATTTTAAACAGCGGTTGACATGCTTAAGTACGGTAATGGAATATTTAGAATTTTATTGTCGCGAATTGCGCCATGCGCGCGACACTTCTTTACTATTTCGGATTGTGTCTGGAACGCACGAACAAAACGCCGCTATTCGGATATAACGATGGATTATTTTGGACCAAACCAACATTTGTTATTGAAGTAGCAGTCCTGGGTGTGCATTCTGACGAAGACAACAAAAGGTAATCAAACTTTTATAATAGTAAATATGATTATGGTGAGTGCTAAACTTGCCGGGTGTCTAAATAGCGAGCCCGTGATGCCTGGGCTATGTACTTAGAATATTGCAAAATGTGCTTTCACCAAAAGCTATTTTAAAATCGGACATATCGAGTGCATAGAGGAGGTCTGTATCTATAATTCTTAAAATAATTGTTATGCTTTTTGTGAACGTTTATCGTGAGTAATTTAGTAAAATGTTAGCGAATTCCCGGAAGTTTGCGGGGGTTATGCTAGTTCTGAACGTCACATGCTAATGTAAAAGCTGGTTTTTGATATAAATATGAACTTGATTGAACAAAACATGCATGTATTGTATAACATAATGTCCTAGGGTTGTCATCTGATGAAGATCATCAAAGGTGAGTGCTGCATTTAGCTGTCTTCTGGGTTTTGGTGACATTATATGCTGGCTTGAAAAATGGGTGTCTGATTATTTCTGGCTTGGTACTCTGCTGACATAATCTAATGTTTTGCTTTCGATTGTAAAGCCTTTTGAAATCGGACAGTGTGGTTAGATTAACGAGAGTCTTGTCTTTAAATGGCTGTAAAATAGTCATATGTTTGAGAAATTGAAGTAATAGGATTTTTAAGGTTTTGAAAATCGCGCCACAGGATAGATGTGGCTGTTACGTAGGTGGGACGAATTCGTCCCGCCTAGCCTAGAGAGGTTAACAGCTTCGACTGCTGAACAATTAATCAAATGGCCACCGGACTACTATTACATTGGCCCAATTGTTTTGTACACTGCTGCTACTCACTATTTTTTACTGTAGTTTATTTGGTAAATATTTTCGGAACTGCACTGTTAAGGGCTTGTAAGTAAACATTACACTTGTTGTATTCGGTGCAAATCCATTTTGATTTGATTTGATTCGAACTATGACAACATAACCAACAACAACGGGTCACAACTCCTGCAGCTCTGTTGCATGTACATAGTCAATGGTAGGCTTTGACGGGACTCCTACGGTAGGTACACCTATAGCTCATCTCTTGTCAATAGTACTGTTGTAAGGCTGCGTGCTGGTGGCAGGGAAGTCAGGCGCAGGGGATCGAACTTGGTATAAACGGAGCAGTTTAATAAGTGCTCAAAAAACTCTGAAAAACCAAGATCTATATCTCAAAAATACAAAATAATACAAGTGGGTACAAAACCCGTTACACACCAGAACATATCTTGCACATAGCTTACAAACAAACAATCACCGACAAGGACATGAGGGGGGAACAGAGGGTTAAATACACAACATGTAATGAATGGGATTGGAACCAGGTGTGTGGGAAGACAAGACAAAACCAATGGAAAATGAAAAGAGGATCAGCGATGGCTAGAAGGTCGGCGACTTCAACTGCCGAACGCCGCCCGAACAAGGAGAGGGACCAACTTCGGCGGAAGTCGTGACAACTGTACATTATTTTATCACTGACCTCAACCCAGCCCACTGACACCCCAATCACAACAAAATCCACTCTACTTCAACAGACTATTACTCAATCATGAGGCATCAGAGGAACTGAATAATATCAAGAAATGCTATAGATGGAAGGAAAGTAGTGTGAAACCAAAAACAATTAGTCAACAACAAATTCGATCCCTTTTAGACAACTTCCTGGACAAAACGTTCCACTGTAATAGCGAAGGTGTAAACTTGGCAGTAGAAAACCTAAACAGTATATTTGACCTCTTAGCTTCCCTATCAAATCAAAATATGTCAAGCAGACAACCTCAGAAAATTAACAACAATTACAAAAACAAAACAGAAATACACAGAATCTTCTGGGGAAAATTGGAAAACACTAAACAACAGGAAGAGTTATCTATTGTCACAGGCGTCAAGTGAGTTGCCTAAGTATGGTTCCTAATCAGAGACAACGATAGACACCTGCCTCTGATTGGAAAACATACCCGGCCAAAACATAGAAAACAAAACATAGAATGCCCACCCACCTATCACACCCTGGCCTAGCTAAACAGAGAAAACACAGCTCTCCTAGGTCAGAGCGTGATATCTATCCAAAACAGAGATGTATGGATAAACCACTTCTCCAATCTTTTTGGATCTATAACAAAAACAAACATCAAAAACATATACATGATCAATTACAAATCTTGAAATCAGTTAAAGACTACAAGAACCCACTGGATTCTCCAATTACATTGAAGGAACTACAGGACAAAATACAAACCCTCCAACCCAAAAAAGGCCTGTTGTGTTGATGGTATCCTAAATGAAATGATAAAATACACAGACAAGAAATTCCAATAGGCTATACTTAAAGTCTTTAACATCATCCTCAGCTCCTCAAATCATCATCTTCCCCAGTATTTGGAACCTAGGACTGATCCCCCAATCCACAAATGTAACCCCAATAACTACCAGGTGATATGTGTCAACAGAAACCTTGGGAAACCCCTCTGCAAAATCATTAACAGCAGACTCCATACATTTTTTCTGTGAAAATAATGTACTGAGCAATTGTCAAATTGGCGTTTCAACAAATGACATACGACAGAAGATTTATTCACCATGCACACCCTAATTGACAAAAGAAACAAACCAAAACTAAAGCAAAGTTTTCTTATGCTTTGTTGATTGAAAAAATATTTTGGGTCTGCTACACAAGTTGATGGAAAGTGGTGGTGTTGGAGAAAAACACGCGACATTATAAAATCCACACAATCAACAAGCGTGTGTGGTTAAAATTGGCAAAAACACACAAATGAGGTGAGACAGGGATGCAGCTTAAGCCCCACCCTCTTCAACATATCAATGAATTTGGCAAGGGCTCTAGAACAACATGCAGCACCCAGCCTCACCCTACTAGAATCTGAAATCAAATGTCTACTGTTTGCTGATGATCTGGTGCTTCTGTCCCCAACCAAGGAGGGATTACAGCAGCACCTAGATCTTCTGCACAGTTTCTGTCAGGCCTGGGCCCTGACAGTAAACCTCAGTAAGACAAAAAATATGGTATTCCAAAAAAAGGTCCAGTTGCCAGGTCCACAAATACAAATTCCATCGAGACACCATTTCCTAGAGCACACAAAAGCTATGCATACCTCGGCCTAAACATCAGCGCCACAGGTAACTTCCACAAAGCTGTGAATGATCTGAGAGACAAGGCAAGAAGGGCCTCTAAGTCATCAAAAGGAACATAAAAGTGTACCACTTAGGATCTGGCTAAAAATACTTGAATCAATTATAGAACCAATTGCCCTATATGGTTGTGAGGTCTGGGGTCCGCTCACCAACCAAGAATTCACAAAATGGGACAAACACCAAATTGAAAAGAGAAAAGAGCCGTTAAATTCTACAACGTTCCATAACAAAGCCATCACCTACAGAGAGATGAACCTGGAGAAGAGTTCCCTAAGCAAGCTGGTCCTGGGGCTCTGTTCACAAACACAAACAGACCCCACAGAGCCCCAGGACACCAACACAATTAGACGTAACCAAATCATGAGAAAAACCAAAAGATAATTCACCAAAAAATTGAGCAAACTAGGATGCTATTTGGCCATAAACAGAGAGTACACGGTGGCAGAATAACCTGACCACTGTGACTGATCCAAACTAAAGGAAAGCTTTGACTATGTACAGACTCAGTGAGCATAGCCTTGCTATTGAGAAAGGCCGCAGTAGGCAGACCTGGCTCTCAAGAGAAGACAGGCTATGTGCACACTGCACACAAAATGAGGTGGAAACTGAGCTACACTTCCTAACATCCTGCCAAATGTATGACCATTTTAGAGACACATATTTCCTTCAGATTGCAATGACCCACAAAGAATTCTTAAACATGTCCAATTTTTTGATAAACGCCCATATCTACCGGGTGAAATACCACAGTGTTCCATCACAGCAGCAAGATGTGTGACCTGTTGCCACAAGAAAAGGTCAAACAGTTATACACCCCAACAGGTCTCAGTGTTTAATGTGTAGTTAGATACATTTAGACACTTTTTAAAGTTTTTATTATTAGTGGATATTGGCTAATTCTGCCCTACATTGTTTGTAGTTTTTCTCTGGACATGTAGGAGAATCTTACAGAACTCTGCATGCAGGGTTTCAATGGGGGTGTTTGTCCCATTTGATGAAATCTTGTTTTGCAAGTGGACCCCACACCTTGCTGCCATAAAGTGGACCCCACACCTCGCGCCATAAAGTGGACCCCACACCACGCTGCCATAAAGTGGACCCCACACCTCGCTGCCATAAAGTGGACCCCACACCTCGCTGCCATAAAGTGGACCCCACACCACGCTGCCATAAAGTGGACCCCACTCGCTGCCATAAAGTGGACCCCACACCCGCTGCCATAAAGTGTGATTGGTTCAATGACATATTCAATTCGTTTGATTTGGTTGCGTCTAATTGTGTTGGTGTCCTGGGGCTCTGTGGGGTCTGTTTGTGTTTGTGAACAGAGCCCCAGGACACCAACACAATTAGACGCAACCAAATCATGAGAAAACCAAAAGATAATTAACAAAAAAAATTGAGCAAACTAGGATGCTATTTGGCCATAAACAGAGGTACACGGTGGCAGAATAACCTGACCACTGTGACTGATCCAAACTTAAGGAAAGCTTTGACTATGTACAGACTCAGTGAGCATAGCCTTGCTATTGAGAAAGGCCGCAGTAGGCAGACCTGGCTCTCAAGAGAAGACAGGCTATGTGCACACTGCACACAAAATGAGGTGGAAACTGAGCTACACTTCCTAACATCCTGCCAAATGTGTGACCATTTTAGAGACACATATTTCCTTCAGATTGCAATGACCCACAAAGAATTCTTAAACATGTCCAATTTTGATAAACGCCCATATCTACTGGGTGAAATACTACAGTGTTCCATCACAGCAGCAAGATGTGTGACCTGTTGCCACAAGAAAAGGTCAAAACAGTTATACACCCCAACAGGTCTCAGTGTTTAATGTGTAGTTAGATACATTTAGACACTTTTTAAAGTTTTTATTATTAGTGGATATTGGCTTAATTCGCCCTACATTGTTTGTAGTTTTTCTCTGGACATGTAGGAGAATCTTACAGAACTCTGCATGCAGGGTTTCAATGGGTGTTTGTCCCATTTGATGAAATCTTGTTTTGCAAGTGGACCCCACACCTTGCTGCCATAAAGTGGACCCCACACCTCGCTGCCATAAAGTGGACCCCACACCACGCTGCCATAAAGTGGACCCCACACCCGCTGCCATAAAGTGGACCCCACACCTCGCTGCCATAAAGTGGACCCCACACCACGCTGCATAAAGTGGACCCCACACCTCGCTGCCATAAAGTGGACCCCACACCTCCTGCCATAAAGTGTGATTGGTTCAATGACATATTCAATTCGTTTGATTTGGTTGCGTCTAATTGTGTTGCGTGTCCTGGGGCTCTGTGGGGTCTGTTTGTGTTTGTGAACAGAGCCCCAGGACACTTAACACAATTAGACGCAACCAAATCATGAGAAAACCAAAAGATAATTAACAAAAAATTCGGGAGCAAACTAGGATGCTATTTGGCCATAAACAGAGAGTACACGGTGGCAGAATAACCTGACCACTGTGACTGATCCAAACTTAAGGAAAGCTTTGACTATGTACAGACTCAGTGAGCATAGCCTTGCTATTGAGAAAGGCCGCAGTAGGCAGACCTGGCTCTCAAGAGAAGACAGGCTATGTACACTGCACACAAAATGAGGTGGAAACTGAGCTACACTTCCAACATCTTGCCAAATGTGTGACCATTTTAGAGACACATATTTCCTTCAGATTGCAATGACCCACAAAGAATTCTTTAAACATGTCCAATTTTGATAAACGCCCATATCTATTGGGTGAAATACCACAGTGTTTCATCACAGCAGCAAGATGTGACCTGTTGCCACAGAAAAGGTCAACCAGTGAAGAACAAACACCATTTTCCCCTTTTTACTTATTTGTACATTGTTACAACTAGAGTACTACTATAGACATAATATGACATGATAATAAGCCATTTGAATTGAATTGAATTGAATTCAATTGAGAGACAGAGAGAGGGAGTGAGAGAGAGAGGAGAGAGAGAAGGAGGGAAAGAGAGAGAGAGAGAGAGAGAGAGAGGGACAGAGAGAGAGAGAGAGAAAAGGAGTGAGAGACAGAGCCTGGACCTGCTAGAGCAGTACTGCCAGACCTGGGCCCTGGGCAGTAAACCCCACAAAGACTAAAATAATGATTTTCCAGAGAAGATCCAGATCTCAGGGAATTGGACCAAAGTTCTCAATTGGTACAAAATATATAGAGTAATCCACACACTACAATTACTGAGGTTTAAAAATAAGCTCAACTGGACACCTTAATGAGGCAGTGAATGAACTGAGAGAGAACAGGGCGCAGGGCATTAAAACGCCATTAAAAAACAAATTCAAATTGAAATACCTATTAAAATGTGGCTAAAACGAATTGAATATGTCGTTGAACCAATCACACTTTATGGCAGCGAGGTGTGGGGTCCACTTTATGGCAGTGATGTGTGGGGTCCACTTTATGGCAGCGAGGTGTGGGGTCCACTTTATGGCCGAGGTGTGGGGTCCACTTTATGGCAGCGTGGTGTGGGGTCCACTTTATGGCAGCGAGGTGTGGGTCCACTTTATACGGCAGCGAGGTGTGGGGTCCACTTTATGGCAGCGTGGTGTGGGGTCCACTTTATGGCAGCGAGGTGTGGGGTCCACTTTATGGCAGCAAGGTGTGGGGTCCATTGCAAAACAAGATTTCATCAAATGGGACAAACACCCCATTGAAACCTCGATGGAGAGTTCTGTAAGATTCTCCATGTCCAGAGAAAACTACAAACAATGTAGGGCAGAATTAAGCCAATATCCACTTATAAAACTTTAAAAAGTGTCTAAATGTATCTAACTACACATTAAACACTGAGACCTGTTGGGGTGTATAATGTATCTAACTACACATTAAACACTGAGACCTGTTGGGGTCTATAACTGTTCCTGTGGTGTTGGAGGTCTTCACTGTAGTAGACTGGATCAGCTCCTCTGTCCCTCACTCACTCTCTCTCCTCTCTCTTTACCTAGTGACCCTGTTCATCAGAACGTCATGGTGGGTGGAAAAAGATGCTCTTTCACAGCGGTGAACAACCACAACCCTGTCGGGCCATCTCTTTACTTCCCTTTCTCTAATCTTCTCTCCCCCTTCCTTGTTCACACCAACACACTTCTCTTCTAGACGCTGCTTGACCTCCATCAACAGCATCAGCAACAGAGAGGTGTGAAGTTTCCACAACAGAGTTAGAGTCAGTTTATCATGTACTTCTCTTTAGACGCTGCAGCCTTGACCTCCATCAACAGAGTTAGAGTTAGTTTATCATGAGAACATACAGACACCACAGACTGGAACCAGCTGACAGTATCAGTTGTAAAGGCTTCATTACTACTAACAGAAGGAAAGTTGTAGTGTCCATGATGAATGATGAAAGGCTTCATTACTACAACAGAAGGAAAGTTGTAGTGTCCATGATGAATGATGTAAAGGCTTCATTACTACTAACAGAAGGAAAGTTGTAGTGTTATGTCCATGATGAATGTTGTAAAGGCTTCAATACAATACTACTAACAGAAGGAACGTTGTAGTTTAATGTTAAAATTCGAGCAAAAATATGGCTAATCATAATTAATTAATAATAATAATCATTATCTAATCATAATCTCCAATTCCGGCCTTGTGCACATGAATAAGCTGCTTTAGATGTCTACAGTTACTGACCAACTGCTAGTTCAAATTGTTGGGACTATTGTCTTTACTTGCTTTATCATTGACTAAAGGAAGACAAGCTACCTAAATGTGACTTATCGGCTAGTAAGGCTTTGGGCCTGTGTTCCGCCATGCTGTGTTTGGACTATAATAGTTTGTTGGTGATGTGGACACCAAGGAACTTGATCAAGCTCTCAACCTGCTCCACTGCAGGCTGTCTCGTTGTTGTCAGTGACCAGGCCTACCACCGTTGCAAACTTAATGATGGTGTTGGAGTTGTGCATTGTCTTTATTTTTGCATCACAACACTGAAGTGTGAGAGGCCTCCATTTTTTAAATTGACTGGATCTTTATATTTATCCACTTGGGTCCTGTTTCAGTAATGATATCAGACCTTCTTCTTGTGTGTCCTATAATCTACCATTTATATAGGAGTGGTTAAAAATGCTAATAATGGTCCTCTGAGTATATCAAAAAGTTTGTATACTTCCACTGGTGTGCCATTCAGCCCTGGAGTTTTCCCATCCTTAAAGGCTTTAACTTCTTCGGCATACTGGGAAGTGTTCGGAATTTCGGATGACTGACGTGCCCAAAGTAAACTGCCTGTTACACTGGCCCAGAAGCTAGGATATGCAATCCTTTGCTATTGAACACACTATTCTCCGGTTGAAATATTATCGCTTATTTAGATATTAGATAACCTGAGGATTAATTAGAAACATCGTTATTTGGGACATTTTTCGAAAAATTCTTAAAAAAACGACAGAGTCCCTCTTCTCTCGCATTGCACCAAATTCTTACTTCCTATGACTTCCTACGATTAAACATGACAAAGAGACCTTCTAGGTTGATTCAGGGCTTAAAACTTCTTCAGGCTAGCCTGTTAGGGCTAGGGGGCAGTATTGACACGGCTGGATAAAAAAACATACCCGATTTAATCTGGTTACCACTCCTACCCAGTAACTAGAATATGCATATACTTATTACATATGGATAGAAAACACCCTACATTTTCTAAAACTGTTTGAATGGTGTCTGTGAGTATAACAGAACTCATTTGGCAGGCAAAACCCTGAGACATTTTCTGACAGGAAGTGGATACCTGATGTGTTGTATTACCTTTAAACCTATCCCATTGAAAAACACAGGGGCTGAGGAATATTTTGGCACTTCCTATTGCTTCCACTAGATGTCACCAGCCTTTACAAAGTGTTTTGAGTCTTCTGGAGGAGATCTGACCCGAACAAGAGCCATGGAACGATGATGGCCCATTAGACACCTGGCGCGCGAGTTCATGTTGGGTACCCTCGTTCCAATACGTTATAAAAGAGTATGCATTCGCTCCACCCTTGAATATTATTCATGTTCTGGTTAAAAAGGCCCTAATGATTTATGCTATACAACGTTTGGACATGTTTGAACGAACGTAAATATATTTTTCCCTCGTTCATGACGAGAAGTCCGGCTGGCTTAGATCATGTGCTAACAAGACGGAGATTTTTGGACATAAATGATGAGCTTTTTTGAACAAAACTACATTCTATGGACCTGTACCTGGAAGTGACATCTGATGAAGAGAATCAAAGGTAATGGATTATTTGCAGGTAGTATTTTCGATTTGGGATCTCCCCAACACGACGTCTAGTCTGTATATAGCGTATTTTTCTGGGCGCAGTGCTCAGATTATTGCAAAGTGTGATTTCCCAGTAAGGTTATTTTTTAAATCCTGGCGTTGATTGCGTTCAAGAGATGTAAATCTATAATTCTTTAAATGACAATATAATATTTTACCAATGTTTTCTAATTTTAATTATTTAATTTGTGACGCTGACTTGACTGCCGTTATTGGAGGGAAACGATTTCCTCAACATCAATGCCATAGTAAAACGCTGTTTTTGGATATAAATATGAACTTGATAGAACTAAAAATGCATGCATTGTCTAACATAATGTCCTAGAGAGTGTCATCTGATGGAGATTGTAAAGGTTAGTGCATCATTTTAGCTGGTTTTATGGTTTTGGTGACCCTGTCTTTGAATTGACAAAACATTTTACACACAACTCTTGTAAATGTACTGTCCTAACATACTCTAAATTTATGCTTTGCTGTAAAACCTTTTTGAAATCTTTTAACCTGTTAGGGCTAGGGGGAAGCATTGACACGGCTGGATAAAAAACATACCCGATTTAATCTGGTTACCACTCCTACTCAGTAACTAGAATATGCATATACTTATTGACATATGGATAGAAAACACCTTAAATTTTCTAAAACTGTTTGAATGGTGTCTGTGAGTATAACAGAACTCAAATGGCAGGTCAAAACCTGAGAGATTCCTTTACAGGAAGTGGCCTGTCTGACCATTTCTGGAACTTCTGCCATCTCTATCATTTACTAAGGATCTCTGCTCTAACGCGACACTTCCCACGTCTTCCATAGGCTCTCATAGCCCGGGAAAAAGAGAATGTCGTCATTCCAGCCCCCAGGCTGAAACACATTATCGCCTTTCTCAAGTGGCCCATCAAGAGACACTAGCTTATGCGCGTGACCCCGACCGCTCCCGCCTTTGGGATTTTTTTCCTCTGTTTGCCGAAGGAGATTCCTGTCGGAATTTTACCGCTTTTCTACGAGAAAAATGACGTAAAAATTGATTTTAAACAGCGGTTGACATGCTTTACGTACGGCAATTGAATACTTTGAATTTTATTGTCAGGAATTGCGCCAAGCGCCGACACTTCTTTACTATTTGGATAGTGTCTGGCGCACGAACAAACGCCGCTATTCGGATATAACGATGGATTATTTTGGACCAAACCAACATTTGTTATTGAAGTAGACGTCCTGGGTGTGCATTCTGACGAAGACAATAAAAGGTAATGACATTTTTATAATAGTAAATATGATTATGGTGAGTGCTAAACTTGACGGTTGTCTAAATAAGCGAGCCCGTGATGCCTGGGCTATATACTTAGAATATTGCAAAATGTGCTTTCACCAAAAGCTATTTTAAAATCGGACATATCGAGTGCATAGAGGAGGTCTGTATCTATAATTCTTAAAATAATTGTTATGCTTTTTGTGAACGTTTATAGTGAGTAATTTAGTAAAATGTTAGCGAATTCCCGTAAGTTTGCGGGGGTATGCTAGTTCTGAACGTCACATGCTAATGTAAAAAGCTGGTTTTTGATATAAATATGAACTTGATTGAACAAAACATGCATGTATTGTATAACATAATGTCCTAGGGTTGTCATCTGATGAAGATCATCAAAGGTGAGTGCTGCATTTAGCTGTCTTCTGGGTTTTGGTGACATTATATGCTGGCTTGAAAAATGGGTGTCTGATTATTTCTGGCCTGGTACTCTGCTGACATAATCTAATGTTTTGCTTTCGTTGCAAAGCCTTTTTGAAATCGGACAGTGGTTGGTTAGATTAACGAGAGTCTTATCTTTAAATGGCTGTAAAATAGTCATATGTTTGAGAAATTGAAGTAATAGGATTTTGAAGATTTTGAAAATCGCGCCACAGGCTGGCAGTGGATGTTACGTAG
The DNA here is from genome assembly GCF_905237065.1 of Salmo salar. NCBI lineage: Eukaryota > Metazoa > Chordata > Actinopteri > Salmoniformes > Salmonidae > Salmo > Salmo salar. The sequence goes on along the minus strand of NW_025549241.1, from coordinate 70,352 downwards.
GTGGGACGAATTCGTCCCGCCGGTCACATAGAGGTTAAAACGTGGTTAGATTAAGGAGATGTTTATCTTTCAAAGGGTGTAAAATAGTTGTATGTTTGAAAAATTTGAATTTTGACATTTATTTGGATTCAAATTTGCCGCTCTTGAAATGCACCTGCTGTTGATGGAGTGCACCACGGGTGGCACGCTAGCGTCCCACCTAGCCCATAGAGGCTAGGGTCCTTTTTTCTCAAATTCCACCTGACTGAAGTGCCCAAAGTAAACTGCCTGTAGCTCAGGACCTGAAGCCAGGATATGCATATAATTGTTACACTGGAAATAAGATACTTTGAAGTTTGTAGAAATGTTAAAATAATGTAGGAGACTATAACACAATAGATATGGTAGGAGAAAATCCAAAAAAAAACTAACCAGAATTGTTTTTTTGAGAGAGCCCTTGCTCTTACATTGGAAAGTATAGGGAAATAATTAAATCCAGTATGCGATTCCACTGGGTGTCAGCACTCAATGTTCAAGGTCTCAGGCTTGTTTCTTCCGAAATGAGTAAGAATAATGAGTTTTACTACAGGGACACAGTCTAGGAAATGTGTGTATGTCACGCCATGAAAAGGACACACATCTGCTAATATCGTTTTCCTATTGAACATACTTCCTTCTGTATGAAATAGTATAGTTTAATTACATTTTAGGGTATCTGAGGATTAAATAGAAATGTATTTTGACTTGTTGAAACAAAGTTTAGGGGTAGATTTTTGGATTCCTTTCTCTGCCTGTTGAACGAGTGGATTACTCAAATCGTTGGCGCCAACTAAACAGACTTTTTGGGATATAAAGAAGGATTTTATCTAACATAATGACACTACATGTTATAGCTGGGACCCTTTGGATGACAAGTCAGAAGAAGATTTTCGAAAAGTAAGTGAATATTTAATCGCTATTTGTGAATTATGAAACCTGTGCCGGTGGAAAAATATTTTGATGTGGGGCGCCATCCTCAAACAATCGCATGGCATGCTTTCGCTGTAAAGCCTACTGTAAATCGGACAGTGCAGTGAGATTACAAATAATTTAAGCTTTCAACCAATATAAGACACTTGTATGTACCTAAATGTTTAATATCCATAATTGTTAATGATTATTTATTTGAATTACGCGCCCTCCAGTTTCAGCGGAAGTTGTCCTGCTAGCGGGACGCCTACCCCTTAACTTGACTTTGTGACCATTTGCCATATGAAAATCTATGGTGGAGCGCGCTCACCATCTTTGGGAATTTAAGGGTATGACAATTGGCATTTGACATGTTCCACTTGCAATATGGTTTGGATGAATTGCCGTCACATTGACTCTGTACCGGTACCCCCTGTATATAGTCTCGCTATTGTTATTCTACAGCTGCTCTTTAATTACTTGTTACATTTATCTCTTATTCTTATCCATATTTTTTTGGAAACTTCATTGTTGGTTAGGGGCTCATAAGTAAGCATTTCACTCTAAGGTTTCACTGTAAGGTCTACTACACCTGTTGTATTCAGCATTTCACTATAAGGTCTACTACACCTGTTGTATTCAGCATTTCACTGTGAGGTCTACTACACCTGTTGTATTCAGCATTTCACTGTGAGGTCTACTACACCTGTTGTACTCAGCATTTCACTGTAAGGTCTACTACACCTGTTGTATTCAGCAGTTCACTGTGAGGTCTACTACACCTGTTGTATTCAGCATTTCACTGTAAGGTCTACTACACCTGTTGTATTCAGCATTTCACTGTAAGGTCTACTACACCTGTTGTATTCAGCATTTCACTGTGAGGTCTACTACACCTGTTGTATCTCAGCATTTCACTGTGAGATCTACTACACCTGTTGTATTTGGCGCATGTGACTAATACAATTTGATTTGATTTGATTTCAAAGTAATAGGGTTCCCATTCCTTCTGCTTTATTTTCACACACAATTGTGTCTTGCAGAAGAGAACCATGAAGAGGAGCTTGGGGGGGGGGCTGACAAAGTAGCAGAGAAGACCTGATTCATCAAATATCACAGTTAATTCTGGTGATTCTCACCCGGTTGGCATGCACAACACGGCAAGGTATGCGACATTAATCCCAATCAAATATCCAATGTTGTTAGATGTATCTCTACTAACACAACTTTAATGTCAGTTGTGTGTTAATGTTATGAACTAAAAACAATCTATGGTTATTGGAGTCAATGAATCAATTGAAAGTGACCTCAATTAGAAATTATTTTAAAACCACTGTTTTAAAATCTGCTCTCATGGTTCTGCTCTCATGGTTCTGCTCTCATGGTTCTGCTCTCATGGTTCTGTTTACATTTTTTCAGACACTCAATCTGGCACTCTTCAGGGTTAAAGAGTTAAAGAGTATGCGTTCCCCCTGAAAAAAGAAGGGAAGGGGGACATTAAAGTCCATAATTAACACTTATTGGAGAACACAATACTCTCAGTGAAAGTAGTTGGGGATTTAATTGATCTATTACGTTCTTAAGGGGCCCATGGAAGAATAAAATGCTGTCCCACAGTTGTGAGATTAGGTGATATATTTTACTGATGTGGGCCGTATCTTCAGTGATCATAGTTTTGCATCTAACCTTCCACCTCCAGAAGTCAGTCCCTCCAGAAACATATGACTCTGCTCTCTATTGCTCTTTGATTGGTACCAGGTGGGGAGCGCTCTGCTTTGAAGAGAGAAGCTGTCTTTTGCCAACAGAGGCTTGTGTAGATGAACAGCAGTGTAGATGAAAACCTCTCTGAAGAGGCTTGAGTGTCTATTCAAGTAAGGCAGGAGACCTAGACACTCCAGACCCTCTTGAATCTATAAAATAAAAAAAAGTGACATTATGAATTTGCCCTGAAGAATTTAACTAAACTTACGAGAACTCACTGCTCAAGAGCCTACTTTCTAAATATAACTTTGTGGCTGACTCCACTCTCCCTCTCCTCCAATGTGCGAATGTATCGCACTGAACCCAACATGACCGCTTCCTGTACCTCGTGAACAGTTTGTGCTAACTCTATCTTAGATTGTTTATTGAACTGTGTTTTGGGACAAATTAGCAAAAACAATAAACTGATTAACCCTTAAGAAAGATTGACTGCCAACAAAAGGAAACCAAATCCATGTGGAAAAGTAGTCATGAACAACTACAACCCTAATATTTCGTCAAACTTTGTGCAAATTAACAGTAACATAACATCCATCCCAGTATAAAGTACTTTCCTTCTCCAACTTCTCTCTGAAGTCATATCCCACAATTTCTTTCAGTTCTGGCACAGGAGGTTGTAGGCCACAAAAAAATGTGGCTCTACACCCCCATTTACCAGACAGCCATCATAGAGTGCTCTCACAGAAAACAAACAGTAAATAAAGGACACATTACAATACGTACAAAATCAAATGTCTTACTCAAGTCATATATATTGCCATAAACAAAAGTGTCTTTGTTGGTGTAAAAGTGTAACTCACCTTGAGAGTTGCAAGAAAGGCATTTTGTCAATCAGGTATAGCAGAGGAATGGATTGCCCTCATTAGCAGCTGGAGAAATTCTCTTGAGGGACCACCCTCATCAGCTGCCCCTTTTCCGTCAGCATCCCTAAAAACCATGTCTATTTTTGCCTCCGGATTAAAGAGGGCTCTCTTAAAGCCTCTCACTGCACAATCATAAACGTTGTCCCTCATCACGTTAATTTGGTTGGAGTCAGGGGCAAAAGCAAAGTCAACCTTGCTGCTCATTAACTTCAGCAGTGGTTGGAGGTCAACACTAAAAAATAGACATTCAGAATAACAGCTCAGTTACTTCCCACAATTCATCTGAAATAGCAAGACATTATTTACAGGGATGACTTACTCATTGTCATCACCAACATCAACAGACTAGTGTGATGAAGGTGGACGATAAGCCTCAGGGAATGGTGGAGGGAGGCCACAGGAAGTGGTATATGTGGAGGGGGGCCACAGGAAGTTGCGCTGGTGAGGGGGGGCACAAGAAGTGGTGCAGAAGATGGGGGGCCACAGGAATAGGTACTGCCACAAGTGTAGTCTCGTTTGGAGAAGTAGTCTGTAAAAAGTCATTTAAAGGCTTATACATTTCAAAAACATGGAGAAAGCAATAAAGCTGTCAAACATGAGGTGATTGCGTTCTAACAATGTGTACTATAGAATGTAATCAATGTGTAGGTCAAGAAGACATTTTAAGGATGCATGTAGCTCTATTTTTTTAATTATATTGTCAATATGTATTACATTCAACAAGCAGACAGTGTGGTCCGTCCTAACTCTGGAGGGATATCTGGAGAAAGCATTCATGAAGCAATCCATTACAGTACTGCTGCGATTGTTGCTGGAAGCACGGAGAAACAACGAGACGGCTGTGCCCATCAATGCCACCATGTATGACTATCACTCCACCTAAATCAGAAAACAACTATGTTTTTCGTGCACCTGGTATTATTTTTGGGTTACCAAGTCCACATTTTCTAAATGGTTTAAATGCACTTAAGGGGCCTCCGCGACTCGGCGGAGTTGCAAAGAAAAAGCCATATCTCAGACTGGCCAATAAAAAGAACAAGATTAAGATGGGCAAAATAACACAATTGGACAGAGGAGCTCAACAGCATCCCGTTGAGGACTTATGAGGTGTCTGTTTCTCAAACTAGACATTCTAATGTACTTGTCCTCTAGGTCAGTTTTGCACCGGGGCCTCCCACTCCTCTTTATATTCTGGTTAGAGACAGTTTGCACTGTTCTGTGAAGGGAGTAGCACACAGTGTTGCACGAGATCTTCAGTTTCTTGGCAATTTCTTGCATGGAATAGCCTTCATTTCTCAGAACAACAATAGACTAACGAGTTTATGAAGAAAGTCCTTTGTTTCTGGACATTTTGAGCCTGTAATTGAACCAACAAATACCGATTCTCCAGATACTCAACTAGTCTAAAGAAGGACATATTGCTTCTTTAACCAGGACAACAGTTTTCAGATGTGCTAACATAATTGCAAGAGGGTTTTCTAATGATCTATTAGCCTTTTAAAATGATAAACTTGGATTAGCTAACACAACGTGCCATTGGAACACAGGAGTGATGATTGCTGATAATGGGCCTCTGTACGCCTACGTACAGTTGAAGTCGGAAGTTGACACACACCTTAGCCAAATACATTTTAAACTCAGTTTTTCACAATTCCTGACATTTAATCCAAATAAAATTCCCTGTTTTAGGTCAGTTAGGATCACCACTTTATTTTAAGAATGTGAAATGTCAGAATAATAGTAGAGAGAATGATTTATTTCAGCTTTTATTTCTTTCATCACATTCCCAGTGGGTCAGAAGTTTACATACACTCAATTAGTATTTGGTATTATTGCCTTTAAATTGTTTACCTTGGGTCAAACATGTCAGGTAGCCTTCCACAAGCTTCCCACAATAAGTTGGGTGAATTTTTGGCCCATTCTTCCTGACAGAGCTGGTGTAACTGAGTCAGGTTTGTAGGCCTCCTTGCTCACACACGTGTTTTCAGTTCTTCCCACTAATTTTCTATAGGATTGAGGTCAGAGCTTTGTGATGGCCACTCCAATACCATGACTTTGTTGTCCTTAAGCCATTTTGCCACAACTTTGGAAGTATGCTTGGGGTCATTGTCCATTTGGAAGACCCATTTTGCGACCAAGCTTTAACTTCCTGACTGATGTCTTGAGATGATGCTGATGTCTTGAGATGATGGGCCTGTTCGGCCCTCCTTTTCCTGTATTCCACGATTATCTCCTTTGTCTTGAGGGAGAGGTTGTTGTCCTGGCACCACACGGCCAGGTCTCTGACCTTCTCCCCTATAGGCTGTCTCATCATTGTCGGTGACCAGGCCTACCACCGTTGTGTGCGTCAGCAAACATAATGATGGTGTTGGAGTCGTGCTTGGCCACGCAGTCATGGGTGAACAGGGAGTACAGGGGGGAGACTAATCACGCACCCCTGAGAGGCCCCGGTGTTGAGGATCAGCTTGGCAGATGTGTTGTTCCCTACCCTTACCACCTGGGGGTGGCCCATCAGGAAGTCCAGGATTCAGTTGCAGAGGGAGGTGATTAGTCCCAGGGTCCTTAGATTAGTGATGAGTGTTGTGGGCACTATTGTGTTGAACGCTGAGCTGTAGTCAATGAACAGCATTCTCACATAGGTGTTCCTTTTGTCCAGGTGGGAAACTGCAGTGTGGATTACGATTGAGATTGCGTCATCTGTGGATCTGTTGGGGCGGTATGCGAATTGGAGTGGGTTTAGGGTTTCCGGGATGATGGTGTTGATGCAAGCCATGACCAGCCTTTCAAAGCACTTCATGGCTACGGACGTGAGCACTACTGGGTAGTAGTCATTTATGCAGGTTACCTTCGCATTCTTGGGCACAGGGACTATGGGGGTCTGCTTGAAAAATGGGTATTACAGACACGGTCAGGGAGAGGTTGAAAATGTCAGTGAAGACACTTGCCAGTTGGTCCACGACCTTGTAATCCGTCTGGCCCCATGGCCTTGTGAATGTTGACCTGTTTAACCTGTCAAGGTATAGGGGGCAGTATTTTCGATTTCGGATGAAGAACGTGCCCAGAGTAAACGGCCTAATACTCGGGCCCAGAGTAAGATATTTGCATATTATTAGTAGATTTGGATAGAAAACACTCTGAAGTTTCTAAAACTGTTTGAATGATGTCTGTGAGTATAACAGAACTCATATGGTAGGCAAAAACCTGAGAAAAATCCAACCAGGAAGTGGGAAATCTGATGCTAATAGTCCTTTCAAGTCATTGCCTATCTAACACACAGTGACTTAGGGTTCATTTTGCACTTCCTAATGCTTCCACTAGATGTCAACAGTCTTTAGAACCTAGTTTCAGGGTTTTGCGGTGAACACAGAAGCGAACAAGAAGGCCGGGAAATTGGTGACTCAGGAAATGACATGAGTTTTGTGACGCCTGTTCACGTGAGAGGTAGCTGTGTTCCATAACGTTTTTTCAAGACATTGGAATCGTCCGGTTGGAATATTATTGAAGTGTTATGTTAACCTGTTATGGCTAGGGGGCAGTATTTTCACGGCTGGATAAAAACGTACCCGATTTAATCTGGTTACTACTCCTTCCCAGTAACTAGAATAGGCATATAATTATTGGCTTTGGATAGAAAACACTCCAAAGTTTCTAAAACTGTTTGAATGGTGTCTGTGAGTATAACAGAACTCAAATGGCAGGTCAAAACCTGAGAGATTCCTTTACAGGAAGTGGCCTGTCTGACCATTTGTTGAACTTCTTTTCCATCTCTATCATTTACATAAGGATCTCTGCTCTAACGTGACACTTCCCACGTCTTCCATAGGCTCTCAGAGCCCGGGAAAAACAGAATGTCATCATTCCAGCCCCAGGCTGAAACACATTATCGCCTTTCTCAAGTGGCCGATCAAGGGACACTGGCTTATGCGCGTGACCCCGACCGCCCCGCCTTTGGGATTTTTTTCCTCTGTTTGCCGAAAAGGAGATTCCCTGTCGGAATATTATCGCTTTCTACGAGAAAAATGTCGTAAAAATTGATTTTAAACAGCGGTTGACATGCTTCGAAGTACGGTAATGGAATACTTAGAATTTTATTGTCACGAATTGCGCCATGTGCGTGACACTTCTTTACTATTTCGGATAGTGTCTGGAACGCACGAACAAAACGCCGCTATTCGGATATAACGATGGATTATTTTGGACCAAACCAACATTTGTTATTGAAGTAGCAGTCCTGGGTGTGTATTCTGACGAAGACAACAAAAGGTAATGAAACTTTTATAATAGTAAATATGATTATGGTGAGTGCTAAACTTGCCGGGTGTCTAAATAAGCGAGCCCGTGATGCCTGGGCTATGTACTTAGAATATTGCAAATGTGCTTTCACCAAAAAGCTATTTTAAAATCGGACATATCGAGTGCATAGAGGAGGTCTGTATCTATAATTCTTAAAATAATTGTTATGCTTTTTGTGAACGTTTATCGTGAGTAATTTAGTAAAATGTTAGCGAATTCCCCGGAAGTTTGCGGGGGTATGCTAGTTCTGAACATCACATGCTAATGTAAAAAGCTGTTTTTTGATATAAATATGAACTTGATTGAACAAAACATGCATGTATTGTATAACATAATGTCCTAGGGTTTGTCATCTGATGAAGATCATCAAAGGTGAGTGCTGCATTTAGCTGTCTTCTGGGTTTTGGTGACATTATATGCTGGCTTGAAAAATGGGTGTCTGATTATTTCTGGCTTGGTACTCTGCTGACATAATCTAATGTTTTGCTTTCGTTGTAAAGCCTTTTGAAATCGGACAGTGTGGTTAGATTAACGAGAGTCTTGTCTTTAAATGGCTGTAAAATAGTCATATGTTTGAGAAATTGAAGTAATAGGATTTTTAAGGTTTTGAAAATCGCGCCACAGGATAGCAGTGGCTGTTACGTAGGTGGGACGAATTCGTCCCGCCTAGCCTAGAGAGGTTAATATTTTAACAACGTTTATGATGAGTATTTTTGTAAATTGTTGTGCTCATCCACCGGAGGTATTGGAGGCAAAATATTTTCAGAACATCACGCGCCAATGTAAATGCTGTTTTCTGATATAAATATGAACTTTATCGAACAAAACATACATGTATTGTCTAACATTGAGTCCTAGGAGTGTCATCTGATGAAGATCGTCAAAGGTTAGTGCTTAATTTTAGCTGAGATTCTGCTTTTGTGACCCATCTCCTGCTCAGAAAATGGCTGTGTGGTTTTTCTTGTGTTGTCGCTGTCCTAACATAATCTAACTTTATGCTTTCGCCGTAAATCCTTTTTGAGATCGGACAATGTGGTTGGATTAACTTACATCTAGACGTTCCGGCTAGCGGAACACCTGCTCCAATATCCAATGATAGGCGTGGCGCGAATTACAAATTCCTCATAAATACAAAAACTTCAATTTTTCAAACATATGACTATTTTACACCATTTTAAAGACAAGACTCTCCTTTATCTAACCACACTGTCCGATTTCAAAAAGGCTTTACAGTGAAAGCAAAACATTAGATTATGTCAGCAGAGTACCCAGCCAGAAATAATCAGACACACATTTTTCAAGCTAGCATATAATGTCACAAAAAACAAAACCACAGCTAAATGCAGCACTAACCTTTGATGATCTTCATCAGATGACAACCCTAGGACATTATGTTATACAATACATGCATGTTTTGTTCAATCAAGTTCATATTTATATCAAAAAACAGCTTTTTACATTAGCATGTGACGTTCAGAACTAGCAAACTTCCGGGAATTCGCTAACAATTTACTAAATTACTCACGATAAACGTTCACAAAAAGTATAACAATTATTTTAAGAACTATAGATACAGAACTCCTCTATGCACTCGATATGTCCGATTTTAAAATAGCTTTTTGGTGAAAGCACATTTTGCAATATTCTAAGTACATAGCCCAGCCATCACGGGCTAGCTATTTAGACACCCGGCAAGTTTAGCACTCACCAATATCAGATTTACTATTATAAAAGTTCGATTACCTTTTGTTGTCTTCGTCAGAATGCACTCCCAGGACTGATACTTCAATAACAAATGTTGGTTTGGTCCAAAATAATCCATCGTTATATCCGAATAGCGGCGTTTTGTTCGTATGCGTCCCAGACACTATCTGAAATGGTAAATCAGGGTCGCGCGCATGGCGCGATTCGTGACAAAAAAAATCTAAATATTCCATTACCGTACTTCAAGCATGTCAACCGCTGTTTAAAATCCATTTTTATGCCATTTTCCGTAAAAAAAACGATAATATTCCGACCGGGAATGTCCATTTAGCTAAACAGAGGAAAGAAAACACAGCTTTCGGTCGACGCGGGCACGAGCCTGAGTCTCACAGTACTGTAACCAGCCACTACCCAAAGCGCTACTTTTTTTTCAGCCAGAGCCTGCAAAGCCACGATTCAGCATTTTACCGCCTTCTGAGAACCTATGGCAGCCGTAGGAAGTGTCACGGGACAGCTAAGATCCTCACTCTTCAATAAACAGAGACAAGAAGAACGACACCTTGTCAGACAGGCCACTTCCTGCATGAAATCTTCTCAGGTTTTTGCCTGCCATATGAGTTCTGTTATACTCACAGACACCATTCAAACAGTTTTAGAAACTTTAGGGTGTTTTCTATCCAAAGCCAATAATGATATGCATATTCTAGTTACTGGGCAGGAGTAGTAACCAGATTAAATCGGGTACTTTTTTTATCCAGCCGTGTCAATACTGCCCCCTATCCCCAACAGGCTAAGATAATATATACCTCATTCTGTAAACTATAAAAAGGAAACAAAAAATAACATGTTTTGGGCGCCTGTCTCCTCTTTGGTTTTTCTTCTTTGAGTGCAGCTAGCAGTTGAACTCAATCATCACTTATAATCCACAGGTGAGAATACGCGTATACTGCATCCACGCTGATAATGTGTTGTTACATTATATTGACGGATTGACCCCAGAGGTTAGTCAGTAAATTATATTGATGGATTGATCCCAGAGGTTAGTCAGTATATTGTATTGATGGATTGACCCCCAGAGCTTAGACAGTATATTATATTGATGGATTGATCCCAGAGGTTAGTCAGTATATTATATTGATGGATTGACCCCAGAGGTTAGACAGTACATTATATTGATGGATTGATCCCAGAGGTTAGTCAGTATATTATATTGATGGATTAACCCCAGAGGTTAGACAGTACATTCTATTGATGGATTAACCCCAGAGGTTAGACAGTATATTATATTAATGGTGTTGAACACATTGTTATCAAGGGTGCCGCTGCCCATCATTTTGGTCCTGACTATGAGTTGTTGTGGTGGGGTTATGTCTCTCCATGACTCTGTGGGCTGAGCCCTCCATGCTGTGGTGTTACTTCAGGGTGGACGGACAATACTATATGTGCTTGATTTTCAGATTGACGTTGCCAGCTGTCCTTCCAAACCTGCATAGAGCTGTCCTTCCAGCCCTCCATCCAGCTGTTCTTCCAGCCCTCCTTCCAGCCCTCCATCCAGCCCCCTCCATCCAGCTGTCCTTCCAGCCCTCCATCCAGCTGTTCTTCCAGCCCTCCATCCAGCCCTCCATCCAGCTGTCCTTCTAGCCCTCCATCCAGCTGTCCTTCCAGCTCTCCATCCAGCCCTCCATCAAGCTGTCCTTCCAGCCCTCCATCCAGCTGTCCTTCCAGCCCTCCATCCAGCTGTCCTTCCAGCCCTCCATCCAGCTGTCCTTGCAGCCCCTCCATCCAGCTGTCCTTCCAGCCCCTCCATCCAGCTGTCCTTCCAGCCTTCCATCCAGCTGTCCTTCCAGCCCTCCATCCAGCTGTCCTTGCAGCCCTCCATCCAGCTGTCCTTCCAGCCCTCCATCCAGCTGTCCTTCCAGCCCTCCATCCAGCTGTCCTTCCAGCCCTCCATCCAGCTGTCCTTGCAGCCCTCCATCCAGCTGTCCTTCCAGCCCTCCATCCAGCTGTCCTTCCAACCCTCCATCCAGCCCTCCTTCCAGCCTCCATCCAGCTGTCCTTCCAGCCCTCCATCCAGCTGTCCTTCCAGCCCTCCATCCAGCTGTCCTTCCAGCCCTCCATCCAGCTGTCCTTGCAGCCCTCCATCCAGCTGTCCTTCCAGCCCTCCATCCAGCTGTCCTTCCAACCCTCCATCCAGCCCTCCTTCCAGCCCTCCATCCAGCTGTCCTTCCAACCCTCCATCCAGCCCTCCTTCCAGCCCTCCATCCAGCTGTCCTTCCAGCCCTCCATCCAGCTGTCTTTCCAGCCCTCTATCCAGCTGTCCTTCCAACCCTCCATCCAGCTGGCCTTCCAGCCCTCTTTTCCAGCCCTCCTCAAGAGTAGGAGTGAGGAGATTGATAGCAAATCAAATGAAATTGTATTTGTCACATGCGCTATTCAGAGGGTGAATGGGCAAGACAAAATATTTATGTGTCTTTGAATGGCGTATGGTAGTAGGTGTCAGGCGCACTGGTTTGTGTCAAGAACTGTGATGCTGCTGGTTTTTTCATGCTCAACAGTTTCCTGTGTATCAAAAATGGTCCACCATCCAAAGGACATCCAGCCAACTTGACACAACTGTGGGAAGCATTGGAGTCAACATGGGCCAGTATCCCTGTGGAACGCATTTGACACCTTGTAGAGTCCATGACCCGACGAATTGAGGCTGTTGAGTAGGATGTCAAATGATGACTGTGATATGGAGTTAGTATCTTGTCAAGCCTCATCAATGTACCCCTTCCTGAGAATACGGAAGCACCAACAAAAGGTTGGTTGAACCTCACAAAGAAATACATCGGTCTATAACAGTCTTAGTCTATATTTTCTCATGCTATTTTGTGTTTTAGGCATTAAATAGTCTTAGTCAAGGGTTTCATAAAATTGGTTTTATTTCAACAGTTACTCTTACATATATGGACTGTTCTCAAACACACACACACGCAATCTGTCACGACTTCCGGAGAAGTTGGTTCCTCTCCTTGTTCGGGCGGCGGTCGAAGTCACCGGCCTTCTAGCCATCGCCGATCCACTTTTCATTTTCCATTTGTTTTGTCTTTGTCTTACACACCTGGTTTCAATCCCCCAATTACTTGTTCATTATTTAACCCTCTGTTCCCCCATGTTTGTTTGTGAGTAATTGTTTGTTGTATTGCGGTCCGTAGTTGTGGCCTTGTATTAGTACGACGTGTATTGTGATATATTTCCGTAAAATTGCTTTCATTACTCATATCTGCTGTCCTGCGCCTGACTCATCTCACCAGCTACACACAGACGCTTTACACAAACATAATGCACACACACACACCATATACAGTATCTACACTGAGTGTTCAAAATAGTAAGAACACCGCCTAATACTGAGTTGCACCGAGTTAGGAACAAATTCTTATTTACGATGACGGACTACTAAAAGGCAAAAGGCCTCCTGCAGGGAACGGGGGCTGGGATAAAAAATAAAACATTTAATATAGGGACAAAACACACATCAGGACAAGAGAGACACCACAAAATAACATAAAGAGATTATTTGAATGAAGAGATGGAGATAAAACTGTCCAGTTTGTGCGTTTGTTGCAGCTCATTCCAGTCGCTAGCTGCAGCGAAATGAAAAGATGAGCGACCCAGGGATGTGTGTGTGCTTTGGGGACCTTTAACAGAATGGGTGTTTTATGTGGAGGATAAGGGCTGCAGTAGATATCTCAGATAGGGGGGAGTGAGGCCTAAGATGGTTTTATAAATAACATCAACCAGTGGGTCTTGCGGCGGGTATACAGAGATGACCAGTTTACAGAGGAGTATAGAGTGCAGTGATGTGTCCAATAAATTTAACACAGTAAATTCATCAGGCTTAAGCCATGTTTCAGTCAGGCCAATCACATCAAGATTATGATCAGTGATTAGTTAATTGACTCTAACTGCCTTGGAAGTGAGGGATCTAACATTAAGTTGCCCTATTTTTGAGATGTGAGGTATCACGATCTCTTTCAAGTTTAATTCTACCCAACCTAGGTCGAAGCACAGACACGGTCTCAATGGAGATAGCTGAGCTGACTACACTGACTGTGCTAGTGGCAGACTCCACTAAGCTGGCAGGCTGGCTAACAGCCTGCTGCCTGGCCTGCACCCTATTTCATTGTGGAGCTAGAGGAGTTAAAGCCCTGTCTATGTTCGTAGATAAGATGAGAGCACCCCTTCAGCTAGGATGGAGTCCGTCGCTCCTCAACAGGCCAGAAAGTCCCAGAAAGAGGGGCCAATTATCTACAAATTCAAATTTGTAATACAAATTCTTTCTTTTGGGAGGGCCAAAAACAGTTTTCAACCAGCGATTGAGTTGTGAGACTCTGCTGTAGAGCTCATCACTCCCCCTAACTGGGAGGGGGCCAGAGACAATTACTCGATGCCGACACATCTTTCTAGCTGATTTACACGCTGAAGCTATGTTGTGCTTGGTGACCTCTGACTGTTTCATCCTAACATCGTTGGTGCCGACGTGGGATAACAATATCCCTATACTCTCTACACTCGCCAGTTTTAGCTTTAGCCAGCACCATCTTTAGATTAGCCTTAACGTCGGTAGCCCTGCCACCTGGTAAACAGTGTATGATCGCTGGATGATTCATTTTAAGTCTAATACTATGGGTAATGGAGTCGCCAATGACTAGGGTTTTCAATTTGTCAGAGCTAATGGTGGGAGGCTTTGGTGTCTCAGACCCTGTAACGGGAGGAGTAGAGACCAGAGAAGGCTCGGCCTCTGACTCACTCGCTGCTTAACCTGTTATGGATAGGGGCAGTATTTTCACGGCCGGATAAAAAACGCACCCGATTTAATCTGATTATTACTCCTGCACAGAAACTAGAATATGCATATAATTATTAGCTTTGGATAGAAAACACTCCAAAGTTTCTAAAACTTTTTGAATGGTGTCTGTGAGTATAACAGAACTCATTTGGCAGGCCAAAACATGAGAAGATTCTGTAAAGGAAGTACCCTGTCTGACCATTTCTTGGCCTTCTTGATCATCTCTATCCATTACAGGGGATCTCTGCTGTTATGTGACACTTCCTACGGCTCCCATAGGCTCTCAGAAGGTGGCAAAAAGCTGAATGGTGGCTTTGCAGGCCCTGGCGGATAAACACTAAGCGCATTTTGATAGTGGTCGATCAGAGAACAGAGACTGGAGGCGCGTGCACGAGGCGACCCTATGTCTTTGAACTAAAACAGGGTTTCCCGGTCGGAATATTATCGCTTTTTTACGAGAAAAATAGCATAAAAATTGATTTTAAACAGCGGTTGACATGCTTCGAAGTACGGTAATGGAATATTTTGAATTTTTTTGTCACGAAACGCGTCGGGCGCGTAACCCTTCCATCACCTTGGATAGTGTCTTGAACGCACGAACAAAACAGAGGATATTTGAACATAACTATGGATTATTTTGAACCAAACCAACATTTGTTATTGAAGTAGAAGTCCTGGGAGTGCATTCTGACGCAGAACAGCAAAAGTAATCAAACTTTTCTAATAGTAAATCTGACTTTGGTAGGGTCAAACTTGGTGGGTGTCAAAATAGCTAGCCTGTGATGGCGAGCTATCTACTCAGAATATTGCAAAATGTGCTTTCACCGAAAAGCTATTTTAAAATCAGACACCTCGATTGCATAAAGGAGTTCTGTATCTATAATTCTTAAAATAATTTATGTTTTTGTGAACGTTTATCGTGAGTAATTTAGTAAATTCACCGGAAGTGTTCGGTGGGAATGCTAGTTCTGAACGTCACATGCTAATGTAAAAGCTGGTTTTCGATATAAATATGAACTTGATTGAACAAAACATGCATGTATTGTATAACATAATGTCCTAGGGTTGTCATCTGATGAAGATCATCATAGGTTAGTGCTGCATTTAGCTGTGGTTTTGTTTTTTGTGACATTATATGCTAGCTTGAAAAATGGGTGTCTGATTATTTCTGGCTGGGTACTCTGCTGACATAATCTAATGTTTTGCTTTCGCTGTAAAAGCCTTTTTGAAATCGGACAGTGTGGTTAGATAAAGGAGAGTCTTGTCTTTAAAATGGTGTAAAATAGTCATATGTTTGAAAAATTGACGTTTTTGTATTTTTGAGGAATTTGTAATTCGCGCCACGCCTATCATTGGATATTGGAGCAGGTGTTCCGCTAGCGGAACGTCTAGATGTAAGAGTTAATGGGGAGAACCGGTTGAAAGTTTCTGTCGGCTGAATGAGTGACACCGGTTGAGCATTCCTACAGCATTTCCCTCCAGAAGCCTTGAGAAAGTTGTCCGGCTGCGGGGACTGTGCGAGGGATTTATACTGCTATCTGTACTTACTGGTTGCACAGACGCTGTTTCATCCTTTCCTACACTTACATTACCCTGGGCTTGCAGCACAGCTATCCTTGCGGTAAGACGATCGTTCTCCTGTATATTGTGAGTACAGCGACTGCAATTAGAAGGCATCATGTTAATGTTACTACTTAGCTTCGGCTGGTGGAGGTCCTGATGAACCACGTCCAGATAAAGCGTCTGGAGTGAAAAAAGTTGAAAGAAGAAAGGTAGAGCGAGGAAAAAACAAAAAATATAAACAGTAATTAAAATGTAAAAACTGTAATGTTGTCAGGTAGCAAAGTAAGGTTAGCAACAAAACGCACAGCAGCACGTTAAACAAGTCTACAAGCATTGACTGGAAGTTGTAAGTAAACACCCTGAGACATGTAAATTATGTCTCCATAATCTAGCATGGGTAGGATGGTCATCTGAATCAGGATTAGTTTGGCAGCTGGGGTGAAAGAGGAGCGATTACGATAGAGGAAACCAAGTCTAGATTTAACCTCTCTGGGCGTAACAGCCAGTTGAATCCTGTGGCGCGATTTTCAAAACCTTTGAAATGCTCTTACTTCAATTTCTCAAACATATGACTATTTTACAGCTATTTAAAGACAAGACTCTCGTTAATCTAACCACACTGTCCGATTTCAAAAAGGCTTTACAACGAAAGCAAAACATTAGATTATGTCAGCAGAGTACCAAGCCAGAAAGAATCAGACACCCATTTTTCAGGCTAGCATACAATGTCACAAAAACCCAGAAGACAGCTAAATGCAGCACTAACCTTTGATGATCTTCATCAGATGACAACCCTAGGACATTATGTTATACAATACATGCATGTTTTGTTCAATCAAGTTCTATTTATATCAAAAAACAGCTTTTTACATTAGCATGTGACGTTCAGAACTAGCATACCCCCGCAAACTTCCGGGGAATTCGCTAACAATTTACTAAATTACTCACGATAAACGTTCACAAAAAGCACAACAATTATTTTAAGAATTATAGATACAGAACTCCTCTATGCACTCGATATGACCGATTTTAAAATAGCTTTTGGTGAAAGCACATTTTGCAATATTCTAAGTACATAGCCCAGGCATCACGGGCTAGCTATTTAGACACCACCAAGTTTAGCACTCACCAATATCAGATTTACTATTATCAAAGTTTGATTACCTTTTGTTGTCTTCGTCAGAATGCACTCCCAGGACTGCTACTTCAATAACAAATGTTGGTTTGGTCCAAAATAATCCATCGTTATATCCGAATAGCGCGTTTTGTTCGTACGCGTCCCAGACACTATCTGAAATGGTAAATCAGGGTCGCGGGCGCAATTCGACAAAAAAATCGAAATATTCCATACCGTACTTCGAAGCATGTCAACCGCTGTTTAAAATCCATTTTTATGCCATTTTTCTTGTAAAAAGCGATAATATTCCGACCGGGAATGTCCATTTAGCTAAACAGAGGAAAGAAAACACAGCTTTCGGTCGACGCGGGCACGAGCCTGAGTCTCACAGTACTGTAACCAGCCACTACCCAAACGCGCTACTTTGTTTCAGCCAGAGCCTGCAAAGCCACGATTCTGCATTTTGCCGCCTTCTGAGAGCCTATGGCAGCCGTAGGAAGTGTCACGGGACAGCTAAGATCCTCACTCTTCAATAAACAGAGACAAGAAGAACGACACCTTGTCAGACAGGCCACTTCCTGCATGAAACCTTGTCAGGTTTTTGCCTGCCAAATGAGTTCTGTTATACTCACAGACACCATCCAAACAGTTTTAGAAACTTTAGGGTGTTTTTTATCCATATGTAATAAGTATATGCATATTCTAGTTACTGGGTAGGAGTGGTAACCAGATTAAATCGGGTACGTTTTTTATCCGGCGGTGTAAATACTGCCCCCTAGCCCTAACAGGTTAACTTTAGCCTGCAGCTTTGATATGTGCTTAGAGAAGGTCAGTGTGCCATCTAGACATACTTCCAAGTACTGGTATGAGGTGACTACTTCAAGCTCTAAACCCTCAGAAGTAGTAATCACAGCTGTGGGGAGAGGGACATTCTTCTTACCCAACCACATGACCTTCATTTTGGAGGTGTTCAGAACAAGGTTAAGGGTACAGAAAGCTTGTTGGACACTAAGAAACCTTTGTTGTAGAGCGTTTAACACAAAATCCAGGGAGGTGCCAGCTGAGTATAAGACTGTATCATCTGCATATAAATGGATGAGAGGCTTCCTGCTGCTTGAACTATGTTGTTGATGTAAATTGAGAAGAGCATGGGGCCTAGGATCAAGCCTTGGGGTACTCCATTGGTGACAGGCAATGGCTGAGACAGCAGATGTTCTGACTTCATACACTGCACTCTGAGAGAGGAAGCTAGCAAACCAGGCCAAAGACCCCTTAGAGACACCAATACATTTTTACATTTACATTTTAGTCATTCAGCAGACGCTCTTATCCAGAGCGACTTACAGTAGTGAATGCATACATTTCATTTCATGCATTTTTTTGTACTGCCCCCCCGTGGGAATCGAACCCACAACCCTGGCGTTGTGTGTCTAAAAACCTGTTTTCGCTTTGTCATTATGTGGTATAGTGTGTGGATTAATTCATTTTTGAAATATAATTTAACAAAATGTGAAAAAAGTGAATACTTTCCAAATGCACTGTATACTCAAGACCCTGGGGGCTGTAGGGGGAACCTGGAATGGAGTATTTAGAAGATACTCAAGGCCCTGGGGGCTGTAGGGGAAACCTGGAATGGAGTATTTAGAAGATACTCAAGGCCCTGGGGGCTGTAGGGGAAACCTGGAATGGAGTATTTAGAATATACATAAAGGGAAGTGAATGAAATTAAAAACTGAGTGGTTGTGATGTCATTCAGAACAGATTAAAAACAGGCTACATGATTGACGAAAATCATTTATTTAATTCTATATGCTACAAAGACAAAAGCAATATCTTACCAGGATGATTAATTGACAAATAATTGTTTTGCACAAAAATACCACAATAAAATAAAAGGCCAACATTGGTTTCATGTTTAAATCAAATAATGATAAACTACTATAGAGAACAAAATGGGAAAATAAAGTAAATCATTCTAATAATTGAATTCTCCTCTCCTGTATGTTTTCTAACTCTGTAACATGTAATGGTATAACATTATACTGAACCTGTAACAATAATGCCTGAACCACAACACCTATCATTTGATCTGTATAGACATGAAAAGTGAAGGCATTTACAATGTATCAACCATAATGCTATACAGTATATGACCAGTATATGACTGATGTTAAAGGACAGCTGCTGAATGAATAATACAACACACATTATATTAAAACACATTTCCAATCAGAATAATACATGTATCAGTTAATAGATCACATTTGATCAAATGCCACTATTGTTCCATCAGGTGGAGCTACAATGTAACAACATACAGCATTGTGACTCACAGTTCTATATTAGAATTCCATGAGTTCCATTCTGATGGTTGTTATGGGTGATCAGGTGATCTCAGCCTCACTCTTCTTCAACATGATCACCTGTTCAACACAGAAGTAGTTCATCAGTGTGGCCATGTATTTACTTATCCAATACAGAACCACTTACAAATGGAAATCATATCAGATGATTTACTAGTCAATCCTGTGCTACTTAGAATCCTATCAAATTATTTCCAATGAGGCTCCTGCTTATGTCCAGTTCTCCCTCATCAATATCAGGGCTATTTACTCCCTTATCAATACCTGGGCTACTTTTTTTATTTTATTTTTTATTTCACCTTAATTTAACCAGGTAGGCCAGTTGAGAACAAGTTCTCATTTACAACTGCGACCTGGCCAAGATAGAGCAAAGCAGTGTGACACAAACAACACAGAGTTACACATGGGATAAACAAACGTACAGTCAATGACACAATAGAAAAGTCTATATACAGTGTGTGCAAATGTAGTAAGATTAGGAAGGTAAGGCAATAAATAGGCCATAGTGGCGAAATAATTTCAATATAGCCATTAAACACTGGAGTGACAGATAGACTGGAGTGATAGATAGATAGAAGATGAATGTGCAAGTAGAGATACTGAGGTGCAAAGGAGCAAAAATAAATATGGGGATGAGGTAGTTGGGTGGGCCATTTACAGATGGGCTATGTACAGGTGCAATAAGGTAAGCTGCTTTGACAGCTGATGCTTAAAGTTAGTGAGGGAGATATGTCACCAGCTTCAGTGATTTTTTGCAATTCGTTCCAGTCATTGGCATCAGAGAACTGGAAGGAAAGGCGGTCAAAGGAGGAGTTGGCTTTGGGGATGACCAGTGAAATATACCTGCTGGAGCGCATGCTATGTGGGTGCTGCTATGGTGACCAGTGAGCTGAGATAAGGCGGGACTTTACCTAGCAAAGACTTATAGATTACCTGGAGCCAGTGGGTTTAGCGACGAATATGAAGCGAGGGCCAGCCAACAAGAGCATACAGGTCACAGTGGTGGGTAGTATATGGGGCTTTGGTGGCAAAACGGATGGCACTGTGATAGACTGCATCCAGTTTGCTGAGCAGAGTGTTGGAGGCTATTTTATAGATGACGTCGCCAAAGTCGAGGATCGGTAGGATGGTCAGTTTTACGAGGGTATGTTTGGCAACATGAGTGAAAGATGCTTTGTTGCGGATTGGAGATGCTTAATGTGAGTCTGGAAGCAGAATTTACAGTTTAACCAGACACTTAAGTATTTGTAGTTATCCATATATTCTAAGTCAGAGCCGTCCAGAGTAGTGATGCTGGACTTGCGGGCAGGTGCGGGCAGTGATCGGTTGAATAGCATGCATTTAGTTTTACTTGCATTTTAGAGCAGTTGGAGACCACGGAAGGAGACTTGTATGGCATTGAAGGTTAGTTAATTAACCTCTATGGGACCGGCGGGACGAATTCGTCCCACCTACGTAACAGCCACTGCCATCCTGTGGCGCGATTTTCTAAATCTTCAAAATCATATTACTTCAATTTCTCAAACATATGACTATTTTACAGCCATTTAAAGATAAGACTCTCGTTAATCTAACCACACTGTCCGATTTCAAAAAGGCTTTACAACGAAAGCAAAACATTAGATTATGTCAGCAGAGTACCAAGCCAGAAATAATCAGACACCCATTTTTCAAGCCAGCATATAATGTCACCAAAACCCAGAAGACAGCTAAATGCAGCACTCACCTTTGATGATCTTCATCAGATGACAACCCTAGGACATTATGTTATACAATACATGCATGTTTTGTTCAATCAAGTTCATATTTATATCAAAACCAGCTTTTTACATTAGCATGTGACGTTCAGAACTAGCATACCCCCGCAAACTTACGGGGAATTCGCTAACATTTTACTAAATTACTCACGATAAACGTTCACAAAAAGCATAACAATTATTTTAAGAATTATAGATACAGACCTCCTCTATGCACTCGATATGTCCGATTTTAAAATAGCTTTTGGTGAAAGCACATTTTGCAATATTCTCAGTAGATAGCCCAGGCATCACGGGCTCGCTTATTTAGACACCCGGCAAGTTTAGCACTCACCATAATCA
This sequence comes from Salmo salar, assembly GCF_905237065.1. NCBI lineage: Eukaryota > Metazoa > Chordata > Actinopteri > Salmoniformes > Salmonidae > Salmo > Salmo salar. Next base: position 48,828 of record NW_025549241.1, on the reverse strand, counting down.
TATTTACTATTATAAAAATGTCATTACCTTTTGTTGTCTTCGTCAGAATGCACACCCAGGACGTCTACTTCAATAACAAATGTTGGTTTGGTCCAAAATAATCCATCGTTATATCCGAATAGCGGCGTTTTGTTCGTGCGTTCCAGACACTATCCGAAATAGTAAAGAAGTGTCGCGCGCTTGGCGCAATTCCTGACAATAAAATTCAAAGTATTCCATTGCCGTACGTGGAAGCATGTCAACCGCTGTTTAAAATCAATTTTTACGTCATTTTTCTCGTAGAAAAGCGCTAAAATTCCGACAGGAATCTCCTTTTCGGCAAACAGAGAAAAAAAATCCCAAAGGCGGGGGCGGTCGGGGTCACGCGCATAAGCTAGTGTCTCTTGATGGGCCACTTGAGAAAGGCGATAATGTGTTTCAGCCTGGGGCTGGAATGACGACATTCTCTTTTTTCCCGGGCTATGAGAGCCTATGGACGACGTGGGAAGTGTCACGTTAGAGCAGAGATCCTTAGTAAATGATAGAGATGGCAAAGAAGTTCCAGAAATGGTCAGACAGGCCACTTCCTGTAAAGGAATCTCTCAGGTTTTGACCTGCCATTTGAGTTCTGTTATACTCACAGACACCATTCAAACAGTTTTAGAAAATTTAGGGTGTTTTCTATCCATATGTAATAAGTATATGCATATTCTAGTTACTGAGTAGGAGTGGTAACCAGATTAAATCGGGTATGTTTTTTATCCAGCCGTGTCAATGCTGCCCCCTAGCCCTAACAGGTTAACACAGTGTCCAAAGAAGGCCCAGAGGTGTACAGAATGGTGTCGTCTGCGTAGAAGTGAATCAGAGAATCACCAGCAGCAAGAGCGACATCATTGATATATACAGAGAAGAGAGTTGGCCCGAGAATTGAACCCTGTGGCACCCATATAGAGACTGCCAGAGGTCCAGACAACAGGCCCTACAATTTGACACACTGAACTCTATCAGATAAGTAGTTGGTGAACCAGGCGAGGCAATCATTTGAAAAACAAAGGCTGTTGAGTCTGCCAATAAGAATGCGGTGATCGACAGAGTTGAAAGCCTTGGCCAGGTCGATGAATACGGCTGCACAGTAATGTCTCTTATCGATGGTGGTTATGATATTGTTTAGGACCTTGAGCGTGGCTGAGGTGCACCCATGACCAGCTCGGAAACCAGATTGCATAGCGGAGAAGGTATGGTGGGATTCGAAATGGTCAGTAATCTGTTTGTTAATGTGGCTTTCGAAGAGCTTAGAAAGGCAGGGTAGGATATATATAGGTCTGTAGCAGTTTGGGTCTAGAGTGTCACCCCCTTTGAAGAGGGGTATGACCGCGGCAGCTTTCCAATCTTTGGGAATCCCAGACGAAATGAAAGAGAGGTTGAACAGGCTAGTAACAGGGGTTGCTACAATTTCGACAGATCTTTTTAGAAAGAGCATCCAAATTGTCTAGCCCGGCTGATTTGTAGGGGTCCAGATTTTGCAGCTCTTTCAGAACATCAGCTATCTGGATTTGGGTGAAGGAGAAACGGTGGGTGCTTGGGTGGGTTCCCGGATGAGGGTGCCGGGCAGTTGACCTGGGTAGGGGAAGCCAAGTGGAAAGCATGGCCAGCCGTGAGAAATGCTTATTGAAATTCTCAATTATAGTGGATTTATCGGTGGTAACAGTGGGCAGCTGGGAGGAGGTGCTCTTATTCTCCATGGACTTCACAGTGTCCCAGAACTTTTTTGAGTTTGTGCTACAGGATGCAAATTTCTGTTTGAAAAAGCTAGCCTCAGCTTTCCTAACTGCCTGTGTATATTGGGTTCTAACTTCCCTGAAAAGTTGCATATCACGGGGGCTATTCGATGCTAATGCAGAACGCCACAGGATGTTTTGTGCTGGTCAAGGGCAGACAGGTCTGGAGTGAACCAAGGGCTATATCTATTCCTGGTAAAAAATTGAATGGAGCATGCTTATTTAAGATTGTGAGGAAGGCACTTTTAAAGAATAGCCAGGCATCCTCTACTGATGGGATGAGGTCAATATCCTTCCAGGATACCCCGGCCAGGTTGATTAGAAAGGCCTGCTCGCTGAAGTGTTTTAGGGAGTGTTTGACAGTGATGAGGGTGGTCGTTTGACTGCGGACCCATTACAGACGCAGGCAATGAGGCAATGATTGCTGAGATCTTAGTTGAAAACAGCAGAGGTGTATTTGGAGGGAGAGTTAGTTAGAATGATATCTATGAGGATGCCTGTGTCTACGGATTTGGGGTTGAACCTGGTAGGTTCATTGATCATTTGTGTGAGATTGAGGGCATCAAGCTAAGATTGTAAAATGGCCGAGGTGTTAACCTCTCTGGGCCAGTGGGACGCTTGCGTCCCACCTAGTCAACAGCTAGTGGAATCCCGTGGCGCGATATTCAAATACCTTAGAAATGCTATTGCTTCAATTTCTCAAACATATTACTATTTTACACCATTTTAAAGACAAGACACTCGTTAACCTCTCTAGGCTAGGCGGGACGAATTCGTCCCACCTACGTAACAGCCATGGCTATCCTGTGGCGCGATTTTCAAAACCTTAAAAATCCTATTACTTCAATTTCTCAAACATATGACTATTTTACAGCCATTTAAAGATAAGACTCTCGTTAATCTAACCACACTGTCCGATTTCAAAAAGGCTTTACAACGAAAGCAAAACATTAGATTATGTCAGCAGAGTACCCAGCCAGAAATAATCAGACACCCATTTTTCAAGCTAGCATATAATGTCACAAAAACCAAAACCACAGCTAAATGCAGCACTAACCTTTGATGATCTTCATCAGATGACACTCCTAGGACATTATGTTATACAATACATGCATGTTTTGTTCAATCAAGTTCATATTTATATCAAAAACCAGCTTTTTACATTAGCATGTGACTAGCATGTGACTAGCATTCCCACCGAATACTTCCGGTGAATTTACTAAATTACTCACGATAAACGTTCACAAAAAACATAACAATTATTTTAAGAATTATCGATACAGACCTCCTTTATGCAATCGCGGTGTCCGATTTTAAAATAGCTTTTCGGTGAAAGCACATTTTGCAATATTCTGAGTAGATAGCCCGGCCATCACAGGCTAGCTATTTTGACACCCACTAAGTTTGGTACTCAGATTTACTGTAAGAAAATTTGGATTATCTTTGCTGTTCTTCGTCAGAATGCACTCCCAGGACTTCTACTTCAACAACAAATGTTGGTTTGGTTCCAAATAATCCATAGTTATATCCAAATAGCGGCGTTTTGTTCGTGCGTTCAAGACACTATCCGAAGGGTAAAGAAGGGTGACGCGCCCGGCGCGTTTTGTGACAAAAAATTCAAAATATTCCATTACCGAACTTCAAAGCATGTGAAACGCTGTTTAAAATCAATTTTTATGCTATTTTTCTCATAAAAAAGCGATAATATTCCGACCGGGAGTCGTTGTTTTCGTTCAAAGACTGAAAACGTAAACATGGAGTCGTCTCGTGCACGCGCGCACCAGTCTCATGGTTCTCAGATCGACCACTTACCAAATGCGCTACTGTTTTTCAGCCATGGCCTGCAAAGTCATCATTCAACGTTCTGGCGCCTTCTGAGAGCCTATGGGAGCCTTAGAAAATGTCACGTTATGCCAGAGATCCCCTGTTTTGGATAGAGATGACAAAGAAGGCCAAGAAATGGTCCAAGAGGGCGCTTCCTGTTTGGAATCTTCTCAGGTTTTGGCCTGCCAAATGAGTTATGTTATACTCACAGACACCATTCAAACAGTTTTAGAAACTTTAGGGTGGTTCTATCCAAATCAAACAATTATATGCATATTCTAGTTACTGGGCAGGAGTAGTAACCAGATTAAATCGGGTACGTTTTTTGCAAATACTGCCCCCTATCCCCAACAGGTTAACCTCTTGTCGTTCGCCTAGGATAGGGGGCGCTACAGCGATTTTTGAAAAAATGTGTGCCCATTTTAAACGGCCTCCTACTCAAACTCAGAAGCTAGGATATGCATATAATTAACCTGTTATGGCTAGGGGGCAGTATTTTCACGGCTGGATAAAAAACGTACCCGATTTAATCTGGTTACCACTCCTACCCAGTAACTAGAATATGCATATACTTATTACATATGGATAGAAAACACCCTAAACTTTCTAAAACTGTTTGAATGGTGTCTGTGAGTATAACAGAACTCATTTGGCAGGCAAAAAACTGAGAAGGTTTCATGCAGGAAGTGGCCTGTCTGACAAGGTGTCGTTCTTCTTGTCTCTGTGTATTGAAGAGTGAGGATCTTAGCTGTCCCGTAACACTTCCTACGGCTGCCATAGGGTCTCAGAAGGAGGTAAAAAGCTGAATCGTGGCTTTGCAGGCTCTGGCTGAAAAAAAGTAGCGCGTTTGGGTAGTGGCTGGTTACAGTACTGTGAGACTCAGGCTCGTGCCCGCGTCGACCGAAAGCTTTGTTTACTTTCCTCTGTTTAGCTAAATGGACATTCCCGGTCGGAATATTATCGCTTTTTTACGAGAAAAATTGCATAAAAATGGATTTTAAACAGCGGTTGACATGCTTCGAAGTACGGTAATGGAATATTTAGATTTTTTTTGTCACGAATTGCGCCATGCGCGCGACCCTTATTTACCCTTTCAGATAGTGTCTGGAACGCAACGAACAAAACGCCGCAATTTGGATATAACGATGGATTATTTTGGACCAAACCAACATTTGTTATTGAAGTAGCAGACCTGGGAGTGCATTCTGACGAAGACAACAAAAGGTAATCAAACTTTTATAATAGTAAATCTGATATTGGTGAGTGCTAAACTTGCCGGGTGTCTAAATAGCTAGCCCTGTGATGCCGGGCTATGTACTTAGAATATTGCAAAATGTGCTTTCACCAAAAAGCTATTTTAAAATCGGACATATCGAGTGCATAGAGGAGTTCTGTATCTATAATTCTTAAAATAATTGTTATGCTTTTTGTGAACGTTTATCGTGAGTAATTTAGGAAATTGTTAGCAAATTCCTCCGGAAGTTTGCGGGGGTATGCTAGTTCTGAACGTCACATGCTAATGTAAAAAGTTGTTTTTTGATATAAATATGAACTTGATTGAACAAAACATGCATGTATTGTATAACATAATGTCCTAGGTGTGTCATCTGATGAAGATCATCAAAGGTTAGTGCTGCATTTAGCTGTCTTCTGGGTTTTTGTGACATTATATGCTAGCTTGAAAAATGGGTGTCTGATTATTTCTGGCTTGGTACTCTGCTGACATAATCTAATGTTTTGCTTTCGCTGTAAAGCCTTTTTGAAATCGGACAGTGTGGTTAGATAAAGGAGAGTCTTGTCTTTAAAATGCTGTGAAATAGTCATATGTTTGAAAAATTGAAGTTTTTGTATTTTTGAGGAATTTGTAATTCGCGCCACGCCTATCATTGGATATTGGAGCAGGTGTTCCGCTAGCGGAACGTCTAGATATAAGAGGTTAATACTTGTGGATCGAAAACACCCTAAAGTTTCTAAAACTGTTTGAATGATGTCTGTGAGTATAACAGAACTCATATGGCAGTCAAAACCCCGAGACCGATCGTAACAGGAAGTGGAATTCTGAATTGCGGACTCAACTTCATCAGTTTGCCTGTAAATCACACAGTGAGCAATGGTTCATTGAGCACTTCCTATTGCTTCCACTAGATGTCCCCAGTCTTTACAAAGTGATTTGAGCCTTCTACTGTGAAAACTGAATGAATGAGACGCAGTGGAACGTGATCACACGGAGAGGGCCATCACCATTATGATGCCGGCGCCCCTGGCTACCCTCCCCTTTCGAAACGTTTTGAAACACAATGCAATCGTCCCCCTTGAATCTTATTGGAGCTCTGGTTGAAAAAGGCCCTAAAGATTTATGTTATACAACGTTTGACATGTTTGAACGAACCTAAATTAAAAAAAAATGAATTTTTTCGAAAGTGGAGTCCCGCGCACGACGGAACTTTTGGTGCAGCCTTCAGAACGCGCTAACAGGAACAAGCTATTGGAACATAAAGGATTCACTTTTTCGAACGAAAATACATTTGTTGTGGACCTGGGATTCCTAGAAGTGCTTTCTGATGAAGATAATCAAAGGTAAGGGATTACTGACAATAGTATACAAGACTAGATTTGATATGCGATTTTTCCAAGATGGCGCTGACCTGTAACGGTAGCCTATTTTCTGAGTATCGCATCCCCTTTTATCGCAAAGTGTGATTACCCAGTAAAGTTATTTTTAAATCTGGCATTACAGGTGCTTTCAAGAGATATTCATCTATACATCTTAGAATGACAATATTACATTTTAAAAATGTTTTCGAATAGTAATTTAGTAAATTGTAGTTCTGTTTCACCGGGTGCATTTGAGGGAAAATAGTTAGTCAACGTTACGCGCCGATGTAAAATGCTGTTTTTATATATAAATATGAACTTTATCGAACAAAAGAATGCATGTATTGTGTAACATGATGTCCTAGGGGTGTCATCTGATGAAGATTGTCAAAGGTTAGTGCTGCATTTAGCTGTTTTTTGGTTATTTGTGATGCATGTGGTTGGTCGGAAAATGGCTATGTGGCTACTTTTACGATATACTCCTCTAACATAATCTAATGTTTTGCTTTTGCTGTAAAGCCTTTTTGAAATCGGACAACGTGGTTCGATTCAGGAGAGGTGTATCTATAAAACGATATAACATAGTCCTATATTTGAAAAATAAAAATAAAATAAAATGTGTTATGCTAATGGGGATAGGATTTTTCGCTGGACGGAGCCCAACCAGGGGTTAAGCATGTCCCAGTTTAGGTCACCTAGCAGCACAAGCTCAGAAGATAAATGTGGGGCAATCAATTCACATATGGTGTCGAGGGCACAGCTGGGGCAGAGGGTGGTTTATAGCAAGTGGCAACGGTGAGAGGCTTGTTTCTGGAAAGGTGAATTTTTAGAAGTAGAAGCTCGAACTCCTCATCAATACTTGGGCTATTTAATCCTTACCCAAGCTATTTACTCCTCAATACATGTATTCATATCAGTTACATTACATATTTTGGTAGTTGACTCTAATCCATCCTACTTTCTACTACTACTAAGAGGTAACATAATATAGTACACACTGTGTTCAGAATACCATATTGTGACCCTGCAGCTGTTGTGTTGTAAGGTAGAAACTCACCTAATTGGTCTTGGTGGGTCTTCCTGGGTACCCTGGTTTCCCCTAAACAGACAGTTATTAACACTTTACAACATGGTTCAATCAGAGATACAGTTATCAACACTCTACAACATGGTTCAATCAGAGATACAGTTATCAACACTTTACAACATGGTTCAATCAGAGATACAGTTATCAACACTTTACAACATGGTTCAATCAGAGCTACAGTTATCAACACTTTACAACATCGTTCAATCAGAGATACAGTTATCAACACTTTACAACATGGTTCAATCAGAGCTACAGTTATCAACACTTTATAACAGGGTTCAATCAGAGCTAATCATCCTTACTTTACATGTTTCAATCAGAGGTAATCAATACTTTACAACATGGTTCAATCAGAGCTAGTTATTAAGTCTTTAAAAAGGGTTAAATTAGAGCTACAGTTATCAAAACTTTAAACATGTTCAATCAGAGAGCCAAATACATGGAGCAGTTATGGAGCAATTCCTGACATTTAAACCTACATTTAAACCTAGGGAAAAATCCCTGGTTTAGTTCAGTTAGGATCACCACTCTATTTTAAGAATGTGAAATGTCAGAATAATATTAGAGAGAATGATTTATTTTAGCTTTTATTTCTTTCATCACATTCCCAGTGGGTCAGAAGTTTACATACACTCAATTAGTATTTGGTAGTACAGCCTTTAAATTGTTTAACTTGGGTCAAACGTTTTGGGTAGCCTTCCACAAGCTTCCCACAATAATTTGGGTGAATTTTGGCCCATTCCTTCTGACAGAGCGGGTGTAACTGAGTCAGGTTTGTAGGCCTCCTCGCTCTCACATGATTTTCAGTTCTGTCCACAAATTTTCTATAGGATTGAGGTCAGGGCTTTGTGATGGTCACTCCAATATCTTGACTTCGTTGTCTTTTAGGCATTTTGCCACAACTTTGGAAGTATGCTTGGGGTCATTGTCCATTTGGAAGACCCATTTTCGATCGAGCTTTAACTTCCTGACTGTCTTGAGATGATGCTTCAATACATCCACATAATTTTACTCCCTCATTATGCCATCTATTTTGTGAAGTGCACCAGTCACTCCTGCAGCAAAGCACCCCCACAACATGATGCTGCCATCCCTGTGCTTCACGGTTGGGATGGTGTTCTTCAGCTTGCAAGCTTCCCCCTTTTTCCTCAAAACATAACGATGGTCATTATGGCCAAACAGTTCTATTTTTGTTTCATCAGACCAGAGGACATTTCTCCAAAAAGTATGGAGCAGTTATGGAGCAGTGGCTTCTTCCTTGCTGAGCGGCCTTTCAAGTTATGGCAATATAGGACTTGATTTACTGTGGATATAGATACTTTTGTACCAGTTTCCTTCAGCATCTTCACAAGGTCCTTTGCTGTAGTTCTGGGATTGATTTGCACATTTCGCACCAAAGTACGTTCATTTCTAGGAGACAGAACAGAACGTGTCCCAAGGATTAAAGGCATAGTCAACTTAGTGTATGTGTCACGTCCTGGCCAGTATAAGGGTTAATTATTATTGTAGTTTGGTTAGGACGTGGCAGAGGGTATTTGTTTTATGTGGCTCGGGGTGGTGTTTTTCTAAAAAGGGCATTTGATTTAGTATTCCGGGGTTTTTGGGCACTGTTCCTTGTCTACGTATTTCTATGTTGATCTAGTTGGTTGTATGTCTATGTTTGGTTAATTGGGGTGGACTTCCAATTGAAGGCAGCTGTGTGGTGTTGCCTTTGATTGGAAGTCCTATATTAGTTGGGTGTGTTTGTCTGTGTATTTGTGGGAGATTGTTTCTTGTCTAGCATGTATGAGCCTGAGAAGACTGTCGGTATATCTTGAGTTCGTTTTGTTGTTTTTGTGTTCATTTTGATTTAACCTGTTAGGGCTAGGGGGCAGCATTTGCACGTCTGGATAAAAAAAATGTACCCGATTTAATCTGGTTACTAATCCTACCCAGTAACTAGAATATGCATATACTTATTATATATGGATAGAAAACACTCTAAAGTTTCTAAAACTGTTTGAATGGTGTCTGTGAGTATAACAGAACTCATTTGGCAGGCAAAACCCTGAGACATTTTCTGACAGGAAGTGGATACCTGATGTGTTGTATTACCTTTAAACCTATCCCATTGAAAAACACAGGGGCTGAGGAATATTTTGGCACTTCCTATTGCTTCCACTAGATGTCACCAGCCTTTACAAAGTGTTTTGAGTCTTCTGGAGGGAGATCTGACCGAACAAGAGCCATGGAACGATGATGTCCCATTAGACACCTGGCGCGCGAGTTCATGTTGGGTACCCTCGTTCCAATACGTTATAAAAGAGTATGCATTCGTCCACCTTGAATATTATTCATGTTCTGGTTAAAAAAGGCCCTAATGATTTATGCTATACAACGTTTGACATGTTTGAACGAACGTAAATATATTTTTTCCCCTCGTTCATGACGAGAAGTCCGGCTGGCTTAGATCATGTGCTAACAAGACGGAGATTTTTGGACATAAATGATGAGCTTTTTTGAACAAAACTACATTCGTTATGGACCTGTGATACCTGGAAGTGACATCTGATGAAGAGAATCAAAGGTAATGGATTATTTACATAGTATTTTCGATTTTAGATCTCCCCAACATGACGTCTAGTCTGTATCGCAACGCCGTATTTTTCTGGGCGCAGTGCTCAGATTATTGCAAAGTGTGATTTCCCAGTAAGGTTATTTTTAAATCTGGCAAGTTGATTGCGTTCAAGAGATGTAAATCTATAATTCTTTAAATGACAATATAATATTTTACCAATGTTTTCTAATTTTAATTATTTAATTTGTGACGCTGACTTGACTGCCGGTTATTGGAGGGAAACGATTTCCTCAACATCAATGCCATAGTAAAACGCTGTTTTTGGATATAAATATGAACTTGATAGAACTAAAAATGCATGCATTGTCTAACATAATGTCCTAGGAGTGTCATCTGATGGAGATTGTAAAAGGTTAGTGCATCATTTTAGCTGGTTTTATGGTTTTGGTGACCCTGTCTTTGACTTGACAAAACATTACACACAACTCTTGTAAATGTACTGTCCTAACATACTCTAAATTTTGCTTTCGCCGTAAAACCTTTTTGAAATCGTAAAACGTGGTTAGATTAAGGAGATGTTTATCTTTCAAAGGGTGTAAAATAGTTATATGTTTGAAAAATTGGAATTTTGACATTTATTTGGATTCAAATTTGCCGCTCTTGAAATGCACCTGCTGTTGATGGAGTGCACCACGGGTGGCACGCTAGCGTCCCACCTAGCCCATAGAGGTTAATAAATGTTCAAAATGAACAAACACAGTCCTGCTGCATTTTGGTCCTCCTTCACCGACGATAACCGTGACAGTATGTAAACTTCTGACCCACTGGAATTGTGATACAGTGATTTATAAGTGAAATAATCTGTCTGTAAACAACTGTTGGACAAATTACTTGTGTAATGCACAAAGTAGATGTCCTAACCGACTTGCCAAAACTATAGTTTGTTAACAAGAAATTTGTGGAGTTGTTGAAAAATGAGTTTTAATGACTCCAACCTAAGTGTATGTAAACTTCTGACTTCTGAGAGCTACAACACTTTACAATATTTTTCAATATGGTTCAACATTGGAGATGTTGTACCCAATGTGACTATTAAAACCTACCCTAACCAGAAACAGTGGATGGATGGCGACATTCGCGCAAAACTGAAAGCGTGATCCACCGCATTTAACCATGGAAAGAGGTCTGGCAATATGGTTGAATATAAACAGTGTAGTTATTCTCTCCGCAAGGCAATCAAACAAGCGAAATGCTGGTACAGGGACATGGTGGAGTCGCAATGCAACGGCTCAGACAAGAGATGTATGTGGCAGGGTCTACAGGAAATCACAGACTAAAAAAACAAAAATAGCCACGTCACGGACACCGACTTCAAGCTTCCAGACAAACTATACACCTTCTTTGCCCGCTTTGAGGATAATACAGTGCCACCGTCGTGGATCGCTAACAAAGACTGTGCTCCCCCCCTCTCCTTCTCAGTGGCTGACGTGAGTAAAACATTTAAACTTGTCAAAACTCACAAGTGCGGCTGGCCCAGACGGCATCCCTAGCCGCGTCCTCAGAGCATGTGCAGACCAGCTGGCTGGTGTGTTTACGGACATATTTAATCGCTCCCTATCCCAGTCTGTTGTCCCCACATGCTTCAAAATGCCTACCATTGTTCCTGTACCCAAGAAGGCAAAGATAACTGAACTAAATGACTACCGCCCCGTAGCACTCACTTCTGTCATCATGAAGTGCTTTGAGAGGCTAGTCAAGGATCATATCACCGCCACCTTACCGGCCACCCAAGACCCACTTCAGTTTGCATACCACCAGGGGCAGGGCCACAGATGACGCAATCGCCATCGCACTGCACACTGCCCAATCCCATCTGGACAAAAGTAATACCTATGTAAGAATGCTGTTCATTGACTACAGCTCAGCATTCAACACCATTGTACCCTCCAAGCTCATCATCAAGCTGGAGGCCCAGGGTCTCAACACCGCCCTGTGCAACTGGGTGCTGGACTTTGACGGGCCGCCCGCAGGTGGTGAAGGTATGAAACAACATCTCCACTTCGCTGACCCTCAACACTGGAGCCCCACAAGGGAGTGTGCTCAGCCCTCTCCTGTACGTTCACCCACGCCTGCTTGGCCATGCACGCCTCCAACTCAATCATCAAGTTTGGAGAAGACACAAAAGTAGTGGGCTTGATCACCAACAATGACAAGACAGCCTACAGGAGTTTTAAGTTCTTTGGCGTACACATCACAGACAAACTGAAATGGTCCACCCACACAGACAGTGTGGTGAAGAAGGTGCAACACCACCTCTTCAACCTCAGGAGGCTGAAGAAATTTGGCTTGTCACCCAAAACCCTGACAAACCTTTACAGATACACAATCGAGAGCATCCTGTCTGGCTGTATCACAGCTTGGTACGGCAACTGCACCGCCTTCAACCACAAGGCTCTCCAGAGGGTGGTGCGGTCTGCACAATGCATCACCGGGGGCAAACTACCTGCCCTCCATGACACCTACAGCAACCTATGTCACAGGAAGGCCAAAAAGATCATCAAGGACAACAACCACCCGAGCCACTGGATGTTCACACCGCCACTATCCAGAAGGCGAGGTCAGTACAGGTGCATCTAAGCTGGGGCCGAGAGATTGTGAAACAGCTTCTATCTCAAGGCCATCAGACTACTAAACAGCAATCACTAACTCAGAGAGGCTGCTACCTACATTGAGAACCAATCACTGGTCACTTTAAACAACTTCTTCGGGATAGGGGCAGAATCCTGAATTTCCACCTGTCTGACGTGCCCAAAGTAAACTGCCTGTTACTCAGGCCCAGAAGCTAGGTTATGCATATAATTAGTACCATTGGATAGAAAGCACTCTGAAAACACTCTTTCCAAAACTGTTAACCTCTATGGGCTAGGTGGGACGCTTGCGTCCCACCTACTCAACAGCCAGTGTAATCCCGTGGCGCGATATTCAAATACCTCAAAAATGCAAAAACTTCAATTTTTCAAACATATGACTATTTTACACCATTTTAAAGACAAGACTCTCGTTAATCTAACCACACTGTCCGATTTCAAAAAGGCTTTACAACGAAAACAAAACATTATGTCAGCAGAGTACCCAGCCAGAAATAATCAGACACCCATTTTTCAAGCTAGCATATAATGTCACAAAAACCCAGAAGACAGCTAAATGCAGCACTAACCTTTGATGATCTTCATCAGATGACACACCTAGGACATTATGTTATACAATACATGCATGTTTTGTTCAATCAAGTTCATATTTATATCAAAACCAGCTTTTTTACATTAGCATGTGACGTTCAGAACTAGCATACCCCCCGCAAACCTCCGGTGAATTTACTAAATTACTCACGATAAACGTTCACAAAAAACATAACAATTATTTTAAGAATTATAGATACAGAACTCCTTTGTGCAATCGAGGTGTCCGATTTTAAAATAGCTTTTCGGTGAAAGCACATTTTGCAATATTCTGAGTACATAGCCCAGCCATCACGGCTAGCTATTTAGACACCCACCAAGTTTAGCCCTGACCAAACTCCAATTTACTATTACAAAACTTTGATTACCTTTGATGTTGTTCGTCAGAATGCACTCCCAGGACTGCTACTTCAATAACAAATGTTGGTTTGGTCCAAAATAATCCATCGTTATATCCAAATAGCGGCGTTTTGTTCGTGCGTTCAAGACACTATCCGAAGTGTAAATAAGGGTCACGAGCATGGCGCAATTCGTGACAAAAAAATTCTAAATATTCCATTACCGTACTTCGAAGCATGTCAACCGCTGTTTAAAATACATTTTTATGCCATTTTTCTCGTAAAAAAGCGATAATATTCCGACCGGGAATCTGCATTTAGGTAAACAGAGGAAAGAAAATAAAGCATTCGGTTGACTCGGGCACGCCCCTAAGCCCACAGTACTCTGATCGGCCACTATCCAAACGCGATAAATTGTTTCAGCCAGAGCCTGCCTCGATATCCTTCAGCTTTTTCCCGGGCTCTGAGAGCCTATGGGAGCCGTAGGAAGTGTCACGTTATTGCAAAGATCCTCAGTCTTCAATAAAAAGAGTCAAGATAAAACACAACTTGTCAGACAGGCCACTTCCTGCATGGAATCTTCTCAGGTTTTGGCCTGCCATATGAGTTCTGTTATACTCACAGACACCATTCAAACAGTTTTAGAAACTTTAGGGTGTTTTCTATCCAAAGCCAATAATTATATGCATATTCTAGTTACTGGGCAGGAGTAGTAACCAGATTAAATCGGGTATGTTTTTTATCCAGCCGTGTCAATACTGCCCCCTAGCCCTAACAGGTTAACAACCCTCCAAACGAGTTTCAATGCCATACAACTCTCCTTCCGTGGCCTCCAACTGCTCTTAAATGCAGGTAAAACTAAATGCATGCTATTCAATCGATCACTGCCCGCAACTGCTCGCCCGTCCAGCATCACTACTCTGGACGGCTCTGACTTAGAATATGTGGACAACTACAAATACCTGGGTGTCTGGTTAGACTGTAAACTCTCCTTCCAGACTCACATTAACCTGTTGGGGCTAGGGGGCAGTATTGAGAATTTAGAAAAAAATATTTGCCTCCTACACCAACTCAGAAGCTAGAATATGCATATAATTGTTTGATTTGGATAGTGGATAGAAAACACCCTAAAGTTTCTAAAACTGTTTGAATGGTGTCTGTGAGTATAACAGAACTCATTTGGCAGGCCAAAACCTGAGAAGATTCCAAACAGGAAGCGCTCTCTCTGACTTTTTCTTGGCCTTCTTGATCATCTCTAACCAAAACAGGGGATCTCTGGCATGACGTGACATTTTCTAACGCTCCCATAGGCTCTCAGAAGGCGCCAGAACGATGAATGGTGGCTTTGCAGGCCCTGGCTGAAAAACAGTAGCGCATTTTGTAAGTGGTCGATCTGAGGACAATGAGACTGGAGGCGTGTGCACGAGCCGACACCATGTTTACTTTCTCTCTCTTTGAACGAAAACAACGACTCCCGGTCGGAATATTATCGCTTTTTTACGAGAAAAATAGCATAAAAATTGATTTTAAACAGCTTTTGACATGCTTCGAGTACGGTAATGGAATATTTTGAATTTTTTTGTCGCAAACGCGTCGGGCGCGTCACCCTTCTTTGCCCTTCAGATAGTGTCTTGAACGCATCGAACAAAACGCCGCTATTTGGATATAACTATGGATTATTTGGAACCAAACCAACATTTGTTATTGAAGTAGAAGTCCTGGGAGTGCATTCTGACGAAGAACAGCAAAGTTATTCAAACTTTTCTAATAGTAAATCGGAGTTTGGTGAGTACCACACTTGGTGGGTGTCAAAATAGCTAGCCTGTGATGGCCGGGCTATCTACTCAGAATATTGCAAAATGTGCTTTCACCGAAAAGCTATTTTCAAATCGGACATAGCGAGTGCATAAAGGAGTTCTGTATCTATAATTCTTTAAATAATTGTTATGTTTTTTGTGAACGTTTATCATGAGTAATTTAGTAAATTCACCGGAAGTGTTCGGTGGGAATGCTAGTCACATGCTAGTCACATGCTAATGTAAAAAGCTGGTTTTTGATATAAATATGAACTTGATTGAACAAAACATGCATGTATTGTATAACATAATGTCCTAGGATTGTCATCTGATGAAGTTCATCAAAGGTTAGTGCTGCATTTAGCTGTGGTTTGGGTTTATGTGACATTATATGCTAGCTTGAAAAATGGGTGTCTGATTATTTCTGGCTTGGTACTCTGCTGACATAATCTAATGTTTTGCTTTCGCTGTAAAGCCTTTTTGAAATCGGACAGTGTGGTTAGATAAAGGAGAGTCTTGTCTTTAAAATGCTGTGAAATAGTCATATGTTTGAAAAATTGAAGTTTTTGTATTTTTGAGGAATTTGTAATTCGCGCCACGCCTATCATTGGATATTGGAGCAGGTGTTCCGCTAGCGGAACGTCTAGATGTAAGAGGTTAAATAAAGGTGAAATAAAATTTAAAAAAATAAAAACAATATAAAAAGTTATCAACTCTACAACATGGTTCAATCAGAGATACAGTTCAATCCACAGTATTGTCAGTCCTTGTGATATATTTCTGATTTACAACAGGTAAGGGTCTCAGGGTCTCACCTTGAGCCCTGCTCCTGCAGTATTTCACCAGCAGTATGATGGTCACCAGCAGGTAGGGAGACCCCACCAGTAGAATACACAACAGTCTGGGTAGAGACATGGACAACACTGGGACTGCTGGAGATGGAATGGGAGTTGGACCTGCAGCTGGAGAAAGAATGACACCTGTATTATGAGCACATTTACAGGTAGGGAGACACACACATTTTGATTTCTGTTCATACATGTAAAATGTTCAGTATATTTGCATGTTTAGTTACAGCAAATACAGTGTAGGAAATGTTACTACCATGTCAGTACATATTGAAGCAATAAGGCTCGAGGGGGTGTGGTATATGGACAACATATCAGTACAGGATGGCAACAACTGCCCGAGTTACACCAGGAACGCACAATCCCTCCATTAGTGCTCAGACTGTCCGCAACAGGCTGAGATAGGCTGGACTGAGGGCTTGTAGGCCTGTTGTAAGGCAGGTCCTCACCAGACATCACCGGCAACAACGTCGCCTATGGGCACAAACCCACCGTCGCTGGACCAAAAAGTGGTCTTCACTGATGAGTCGCGGTTTTGTCTCACCAGGGGTGATGGTCGGATTCGCGTTTATCTTCTAAGGAATGAGCATTACACCGAGGCCTGTACTCTGGAGCGGGATCGATTTGTAAGTGGAGGGTCCATCATGGTCTGGGGCGGTGTGTGCATCATCGGACTGAGTTTGCTGTCATTGCAGGCGATCTCAACGCTGTGCGTTACAGGGAAGACATCCGCCTCCCTCATGCGGTACCCTTCCTGCAGGCTCATCCTGACATGACCCTCCAGCATGACAATGCCACCAGCCATACTGCTCGTTTTGTGCGTGATTTCCTCCAAGACAGGAATGTCAGTGTTCTGCCATGGCCAGCAAAGATCCCGGATCTCAATCCCATTGAGCACGTATGGGACTTGTTGGATCGGAGGGTGAGGGCTAGGGCCATTCCCCCCAGAAATGTCAGGGAACTTGTAGGTGCCTTGGTGGAAGAGTGGGGTAACATCTCACTGCAAGAACTGGCGCAGTCAACGAGGAGGAGATGCACTGCAGTACTTAATGCAGCTGGTGGCCACACCAGATACTGACTGTTACTTTGATTTTGTCCCCCCCTTTGTTCAGGGACACATTATTCCATTTCTGTTAGTCACATGTCTGTAGAACTTGCTCAGTTTATGTCTCAGTTGTTGAATCTTGTTATGTTCATAGAAATATTTACACATGTTAAGTTCGCTGAAAATAAACGCAGTTGACAGTGAGAAGCCGTTTCTTTTTTGCTGAGTTTGTAGATAGTGTTTGTGGACATACCATGTACTGTGATGTTGACAGCATTGCTGTGTTCTCCAGACCCAGACTCACACCAGTACACTCCACTGTCTGATAGTATTAGCGACACGATGCATGAAGACCCTTGTTGTTTTCCCCAGTCAGTATTACACTCTGAAAGGATTCCTCTCGTTGTGTTCCTCACCACTCTCCATCCAGCAGAGTTCCCCTGAACCTCACAGCTCAGAGAAACAGACTCATATTCAAAGAACTGAGATCTGTCAGGACTCACAATCAGAGAGGCTGGAAGAGAGAGATCTGAGAGATCTGAGAAAAAGAGGAGCAGGAGAGAGAGAGAGAGAGAGAGAGAGAGAGAGAGATTGAGTTCTTCTGCAAACCTAGAATTATAGTTGGATAAATGTAGATAAACATATTTTTTTCACAAGGAATTATACAGCATAATACCTTCCACATCAAAACTTTCAAACCAAATCAAATTCCATACCTAAAACGTTGATTTTGGACAAAATGATCAGAATGGATTATTACTAAGGACTATCAAGAAAAACCTTCTAACAAACCAAAACCTGCATAAGAAACACAGCGGAACTTGGAAATACCATCCAACCCAAAACTGAGTCAGTAAAGTTCAGTCTGAAGATACTTCTGAAGGCTAAAATTAAAATATAATAATCTCTAGGTAATTTTGTTATATAAAGTGTAGAAAATAAGTATACTATGCTAGGACAAAACAGACCTACCTGCAACTTCAATTAACACTGGTGTGAAGTGAGAAAACTCTTGAGCTTAACAATGGCAGGAGAGTTTCAAAGCCAAATGCAGAGGCCTTTGAAGCCCCCATGGCTTATCCCTATGCAGATGTCATCACAGTACAGTACCCCTTGGATATTAAAAATAACACTGCACGGAATAAGTACAAAAGTAATGGTGCAGTGCATCCCCAAGCAGTTCCAGCAGGACTTTTACGGGATCAAAGTGAGAACACAGCAGAAAAAGCTCTGTGACGACTCCCCATCCTGAGTGAGTCTGATCACACCTCTTCAAACTGTCCTGCAGACAAGAATAGTCACCCCACCCAGCACTTAACACACCCTGGTCCCACAACTGCACTGCTCCTCCATCATTGAGAGGGATAAATTCACAGAGCAGGAGAAACATGGTGGAGCTCAGAGAGCTAGTCCACACAATCCAGACAACAGACCCACAAAACAGACCAGCACAACAACACCATCCCCCAACAAGACCCGGAGGGCAGAAGATGGAGATGGACGGCTGTCTGAGAGCTGGCTGCTCTACAGACTGAGGTGAGAGAACTTGAGGAGAGAGAGAAACACATGGAACAGCTAACATCAGTGAAGGCGGAGAGGAACACATGGCCCAGCTAACAGCAGTGAAGGAGGAGAGAAAGGAACACATGGCACAGCTAACAGAGCAACAGACTCAGATAACATAAACAGATAACAGCACTGAAGGAAGAGGTGAGAAAGCTGAGGTGTGACAGAGCAGAACACTCCTCCAGAGAAGCCAGCAGAACAGCCCACCTCAGACCCGGACCACAGCCTCAACACCAAACAAACAACACATGACACACCAACAAAATAGACCGCACAGTCTCCCCCTGGCAGCTCCCCCAATAACAAACCCCACACATCCACTGAGTAAACACAAAAGCCAGAGATTGTGCTCCTCATTGACTCAAATGGAAAATACATTCAAGGGAATAATAATTTAATAATTTTCCCAAACACAAGGTGGCTAAACTCTGGTGCCCAAACACTAGGCCCCTGGAGCTGTTGTCAGAGGACAGACTAGGGTCCCCCAGCCACATCATAATTTCATACGGGTACAAACAACCTGAGGGCCCAGCAGGAAAGGGTGTTCACAGAACTCAAGGGAGTGATTTAAAAATCTTCTTCCACTTTTTTTCCCACCCTGTTACCATGAAAATACTTTCCCCCTGCCATCATACAGCAGGTTATTGCAAGCATTTCCCATGACTGTGCCTCAACCTAATGTCTACCTGGCCACCACTCCACCCTGGACTCGAACAGCCTTTATGGCCAGGTCCACCTCTACAACGCAGCAATCCCAACTTTTGCCAGGACCCTGAAGGACGTCACCCTCAACCGTAGACCCAGCACCTCACACAGGAGCAACAGAGCAACGGACACCCAAGCCAGACCAGCGAGACACCCTCCCAGACCAGCCAGACCCCCTCCTGAAGGACCTGCACTGAGAAAACCCACGCCAAGAGGACCTACACCCAGACCCCAGCCTCACCAGCCCCACCCCAACCAGCGAAGACCACCCCAAGCAAACCTTGGCCAATCACTATATAGGCTAAGGTATAGAGGAGATGGATTGTATAGAGGAGATGGATCCGCTGGTTTCCCCCTAGGTTACAGAGAGCTGGTAGTCCCAACCACCAAACTACCAGCTGTGAAATAGGGAAGAGACTCAGGGGGTATGCTAATTTGATATAGAGCAGACATAACCCACTCTATTAAATTTGTCAAAACAGGAACATTTTACATCTGGCTAGAAATTAATAAGGAAATTGACTCAGAGAAAAATGTCCTCCTGTGTGCTACCTATATCCCCCCAATAGAATCCACATACTTTAATGAAGACCACTTCTCCATCCTAGAGGGGGAGATCAACCATTTCCAGGCCCAGAGAAACTAGTCTGTGGCGACCTAAATGCCAGACCTGGACAAGAACCTGACACCCTCAGCACACAGGGGGACAAACACCTACCTGGAGGTGACAGCATTCCCTCCCTAATATCAAATTACTGTACACCAGACCACGTATTCACCCTGCACACCCTAAATGACTAACGAACAAACCAACAAAGTCATGCTTTGTTGACTTCAAAAAGCTTTTGACTCAATTTGGAATTAGGGTCTGCTATACAAATTGATAGAAAGTGGTGTTAGGTGAAAAACACACATTATAAAATCCAGTTAAACAAACAACAAGTGCGCAGTTAAAATTGGCAAAAAACACATATTTCTTTCCACAGAGCTGTTGGTTAAGATAAGGATGCAGATTAAGCCCCACCCTCTTCAACATATCATTGAATTGGCACTAGAACAGTGTTCAGCACCCAGCCTCACCCTACTAGAAACTGAAGTCAAATATCTACTGTTTGCTGATGCTTCTGTCATCAACCAAGGAGGATCTACAGCAGCACCTACTATAGATCTTCTGCACAGATTCTGTCAGACCTAGGCTCTGACAGTAAATCTCAGTAAGACAAACATAATGGTATTCCAAAAAATGTCCAGTTACCAGGACCACAAATACAAATTCCATCTAGACACCGTTGCCCTATAGCACACAAAATACTATACATACCTCAGCCTAAACATCAGCGCCACAGGTAACTTCCACAGAAAAATCTTAGAGACAAGGCAATAAAGGATTCTATGCCATCAAAAGGAACATAAGATTTGACATACCAATTAGGATCTGGCTAAAAATACTTGAATCAGTTATACAACCCATTGCCCTTTATGGTTGTGCGGTCTGGGGTCCACTCACCAACCAAGAATTCACAAAATGGGACAAACACCACAGTAAGACTCTGCATGCAGAATTCTGCAAAAATGTCCTCCGTGTACAACATAAAACACCAAATAGTGCATGCAGAGTAGAATTTGGCAGATACCCGCTAATTATCAAAATCCAGAAAAGAGACGTTAAATTCTACAACCACCTAAAAGGAAGTGATTCCCAAACCTTCCTTTGGGAAAGGGGGGCATTATTGAGTAGCTTGGATGAAAAGCATGCCCAAAGTAAAATGCCTGCTACGCAGGCCCAAAAGCTAGAATATGCATATAATTAGTAGATTTGGATAGTAAGGGAAATGGACAAAAATGAATGGGAACATATTGGCACCGCACGAATTATACACCCTAATGACAATACCACCCAATTTGGTCCACATTCATCCAAATCATATTGCAAATTTCATATGGCAAATGCCAAATGTCACACCCCAAAAATCCTAAAGATGGCGAGCGCGTTCCACCGTGGATTTTCATATTGCAAATGTAACAAGTCAACACCCAAGAGTCAAATTTTGGAAAAATGTTTTTTTTCCCGAAAACTTATCACCCCCTTAAAAAAGTGCCTTCTGGACCGTTTTTCGAAATTCTTTCCATTTTTTGTCAATTACACATGTATAAGAGCTGTATGAACATACTTTTGACATATTTTATTGACATCATTTTTTTGGTTGTTTTTGCTTGTACATAAGGCATATGTTTTGTCCATTTGCAATATGATTTCATAGGAAGTCAAGTGACTTTTTTTTCCTTTTTTTGCCAAATGCCATAAGAAATGTCCAAATGAAATGTCCAGTTATTTTCTTGTCAATTATACATGAATGAAAGTATTGAATGTGCCAAATCAGGATGTTTGTCCATTTGCCATGTACGATCATAGGAAGTCGGTTTCCAAACCCAAAAGTCGGTGAACCATGTCCAGATGGCATTTATACTGCCCAAATGATATATAGCCCTATGTTAAGCCATGAATCAACGCAGATGGTCTATTTGTCATGTATGATGAGGGAGAAGTGGGAATCTGTTGTTTTTTAAAGTTTTTTGAAAATGTCCAAAATGACCATTACCATCACGAATATGACATGCTCAAAAATACTGCAGAAATGCATAATTCACTGGCCCGATGAACTTGGGATGGCCGGGCAGTG
Source organism: Salmo salar (assembly GCF_905237065.1). NCBI lineage: Eukaryota > Metazoa > Chordata > Actinopteri > Salmoniformes > Salmonidae > Salmo > Salmo salar. Next base: position 26,787 of record NW_025549241.1, on the reverse strand, counting down.
ACTCTGGTTCCTCTCCATCGCTCGTCACCCAGCAAGTCAGCGTCCATCTGTCAATTAGATGTCATTCTGACACCAAACTGATACCATCTGACACCAAATCCACTTTTTCCAACTCATTTAGAAGCCAATTATCACATAATTCAATAGCAGGCCAATAATTCAAAGCGCCTTCAGTTTAAACTATAAAAAAAACATAAAACCAGGTAGTTACGTTCTAGCTGCGGGTCCAGCTCTGACATTATGTGTAGGCCTATGTGAGACAACCCCGAATCCCAAGTTTCGGCTTGATAGGTCATTCGGTGCCCGAGCAACGACCTTAATTGGTGCTGAAAATCCACTTTTCCGGGCGTTGCTACAGGGTCCTTGAATGAGCTATCGGACAGAAACGATGGGGTCCGAATCTATGGGCCAAGGTGGTTTCAATACACCTAGTCTTGCGACACTGGGACATTTCTAAATGTCGCCATTTTCGTGATGGTCAAAATGAATTGAACATATTGAAAATGTACGAGGCTGTTTCTTGGTCTGAGAACCTTTTAGAGCCACATAATTCACTGTGCACTATCGACTTGAGCTCTAGAACAGGTTTCTAGAGTTTCAGAGCTCTAGGTCTGACGGTTCTTTGATCATTCGAACGAAAGTAACTATTGCAGGCACTGTAAGCCTCTAAGCCCCGCACTGTGTCACTATGGCCTAGCTGTGTGTGTGTGTTCGTTTTTTTGCAAATATAATGGGATAAATTACTTTTTTACAATTCATGAGGGTTACCTAGTCACACATATGAAGTTTTGGAAAGATTTGACTTTGACGCTTCAAAACAGCTACTTTGACACCAATTTAAGGCACTTCCGGTTGCTCCAGGAAGCGTTAAGAATTGACTGATCTACAAAGGGTTGAATTCAGTGATTTTCACAATCTGTAGGTTGGTTATATCAAAACACCTTTAGGGTGTTTTTAACAACTTCCGGTTGCTCCAGGAAGCTTAGAATCAACACACATTGTCATTGGGGTAGGCTTTCACAGAATCCTGAGTTTTAAGTCTTTACGTTAAGAATTGACTGATCTAAACAGGGTTGAATTGAGTAATTTTCACAATCTGTAGGTTGGTTATATCAAAACACCTTTAGGGTGTTTTTAACAACTTCCGGTTGCTCCAGGAAGCTTAGAATCGACACAGGTAGACCTCACAGTAGCCTGATGGATTGTTATCGAAGACAGGTTCATAAGGCATTCATAACCCACATAGGCTTCAGGTTGAATTAAGGGGAATAGGCAATGTATTCCTATGGGGAGAGAAGTCATTGCAAACTGTGAGATTTAAACACCTTATTTTAACTGTTAAGGGTTAATGCCACGTGGTCAAGGTTATGCTTGCACAGATCAGGAGGACCTCAGGAACATTCCTGAGGTCGAATTGTGCTTCTAACCCTAACGGTTCTCTCGCTGTCATCCAAAAGCACTTGAAATTTAGGGCCAGGCTTCATTATGGGCCTACTTTTTTTCAAGGTCGCTGCGCTCAGGCCGAGCGAGCTACAGTCAAGCGAGGCATCTCGTTGAACTCGGCACAGCCTAGAGATTATGGTAATGCCATTGCAGGCTCTTTGTGTCTTTAAGCACCGCACTCTGTCACTCCATCCTTGCTGTGTGTGTGTGTGTGTGTGTGTGTGTGTGTGTGTGTGTGTGTGTGTGTGTGTGTGTGTGTGTGTGTGTGTGTGTGTGTGTGTGTGTGGAGAGAGAGCTTTTCTTTGACATCTGTTTGGAGAAATGACTGATTTACAGTTCATGAGGGTTGCCTAATCACTCATATGAAGTTGTGGAAAGATCTGACCTTTTTAACCTGTTGGGGCTAGGGGGCAGTATTTTCACGGCTGGATAAAAAAACGTACCCGATTTAATCTGGTTACTAATCCTACCCAGTAACTAGAATATGCATATACTTATTATATATGGATAGAAAACACCCTAAAGTTTCTAAAATTGTTTGAATGGTGTCTGTGAGTATAACAGAACTAATTTGGCAGGCAAAACCCTGAGACATTTTCTGACAGGAAGTGGATACCTGATGTGTTGAATTACCTTTAACCTGTTAGGGCTAGGGGGCAGCATTGACACGGCTGGATAAAAAACATACCCGATTTAATCTGGTTACCACTCCTACTCAGTAACTAGAATATGCATATACTTATTACATATGGATAGAAAACACCCTAAATTTTCTAAAACTGTTTGAATGGTGTCTGTGAGTATAACAGAACTCAAATGGCAGGTCAAAACCTGAGAGATTCCTTTACAGGAAGTGGCCTGTCTGACCATTTCTGGAACTTCTTTGCCATCTCTATCATTTACTAAGAATCTCTGCTCTAACGTGACACTTCCCACGTCGTCCATAGGCTCTCATAGCCCGGGAAAAAAGAGAATGTCGTCATTCCAGCCCCAGGCTGAAACACATTATCGCCTTTCTCAAGTGGCCCATCAAGAGACACTAGCTTATGCGCGTGACCCCGACCGCCCCGCCTTTGGGATTTTTTCCTCTGTTTGCCGAAAAGGAGATTCCCTGTCGGAATTTTATCGCTTTTCTACGAAAAATGACGTAAAAATTGATTTTAAACAGTGGTTGACATGCTTCGACGTACGGCAATGGAATACTTTGAATTTTATTGTCAGGAATTGCGCCAAGCGCGCGACACTTCTTTACTATTTCGGATAGTGTCTGGAACGCATCGAACAAAACGCCGCTATTCGGATATAACGATGGATTATTTTGGACCAAACCAACATTTGTTATTGAAGTAGACGTCCTGGGTGTGCATTCTGACGAAGACAACAAAAGGTAATGACATTTTTATAATAGTAAATATGATTATGGTGAGTGCTAAACTTGCCGGGTGTCTAAATAGCGAGCCCGTGATGTCTGGGCTATGTACTTAGAATATTGCAAAATGTGCTTTCACCAAAAAGCTATTTTAAAATCGGACATATCGAGTGCATAGAGGAGGTCTGTATCTATAATTCTTAAAATAATTGTTATGCTTTTTGTGAACGTTTATCGTGAGTAATTTAGTAAAATGTTAGCGAATTCCCCGTAAGTTTGCGGGGGGTATGCTAGTTCTGAACGTCACATGCTAATGTAAAAAGCTGGTTTTTGATATAAATATGAACTTGATTGAACAAAACATGCATGTATTGTATAACATAATGTCCTAGGGTTGTCATCTGATGAAGATCATCAAAGGTGAGTGCTGCATTTAGCTGTCTTCTGGGTTTTGGTGACATTATATGCTGGCTTGAAAAATGGGTGTCTGATTATTTCTGGCTTGGTACTCTGCTGACATAATCTAATGTTTTGCTTTCGTTGTAAAGCCTTTTTGAAATCGGACAGTGTGGTTAGATTAACGAGAGTCTTATCTTTAAATGGCTGTAAAATAGTCATATGTTTGAGAAATTGAAGTAATAGGATTTTGAAGATTTTGAAAATCGCGCCACAGGCTGGCAGTGGATGTTACGTAGGTGGGACGAATTCGTCCCGCCGGTCCCATAGAGGTTAACCTGTTGGGTCTAGGGGGCAGCATTTGCACGTCTGGATAAAAAAAAATGTACCCGATTTAATCTGGTTACTAATCCTACCCAGTAACTAGAATATGCATATACTTATTATATATGGATAGAAAACACTCTAAAGTTTCCAAAACTGTTTGAATGGTGTCTGTGAGTATAACAGAACTCATTTGGCAGGCAAAACCCTGAGACATTTTCTGACAGGAAGTGGATACCTGATGTGTTGTATTGACTTTAAAGCTATCCCATTGAAAAACACAGGGGTTTAGGAATATTTTGGCACTTCCTATTGCTTCCACTAGATGTCACCAGCCTTTACAAAGTGTTTTGAGTCTTCTGGAGGGAGATCTGACCGAACAAGAGCCATGGAACGGTGATGTCCCATTAGACACCTGGCGCTACTTCATGTTGGGTACCCTCGTTCCAATACGTTATAAAAGGCTATGCATTCGTCCACCTTGAATATTATTCATGTTCTGGTTAAAAAGGCCCTAATGATTTATGCTATACAACGTTTGACATGTTTGAACGAACGGAAATATATTTTTTCCCCTCGTTCATGACGAGAAGTCCGGCTGGCTTACATCATGTGCTAACGAGACGGAGATTTTTGGACATAAATGATGAGCTTTTTTGAACAAAACTACATTCGTTATGGACCTGTGATACCTGGAAGTGACATCTGATGAAGAGAATCAAAGGTAATGGATTATTTACATAGTATTTTCGATTTTAGATCTCCCCAACATGACGTCTAGTCTGTATCGCACGCGCGTATTTTTCTGGGCACAGTGCTCAGATTATTGCAAAGTGTGATTTCCCAGTAAGGTTATTTTTAAATCTGGCAAGTTGATTGCGTTCAAAAGATGTAAATCTATAATTCTTTAAATGACAATATAATATTTTACCAATGTTTTCTAATTTTAATTATTTAATTTGTGACGCTGACTTGACTGCCGGTTATTGGAGGGAAACGATTTCCTCAACATCAATGCCATAGTAAAACGCTGTTTTTGTATATAAATATGAACTTGATAGAACTAAAAATGCATGCATTGTCTAACATAATGTCCTAGGAGTGTCATCTGATGGAGATTGTAAAAGGTTAGTGTATCATTTTAGCTGGTTTTATGGTTTTGGTGACCCTGTCTTTGACTTGACAAAACATTACACACAACTCTTGTAAATGTACTGTCCTAACATACTCTAAATTTATGCTTTCGCCGTAAAACCTTTTTGAAATCGTAAAACGTGGTTAGATTAAGGAGATGTTTATCTTTCAAATGGTGTAACATAGTTGTATTTTTGAAAAATTTGAATTTTGACATTTATTTGGATTCAAATTTGCCGCTCTTGAAATGCACCTGCTGTTGATGGAGTGCACCACAGGTGGCACGCTAGCGTCCCACCTAGCCCCAAGAGGTTAAGCCTATGCCATTGAAACACACAGGGGTTGATTAATGTTTTGGCACTTCCTATTGCTTCCACTAGATGTCACCAGCCTTTACAAAGTGTTTTGAGTCTTTTACTGTGAGATCTGCCCGAACAAGAGCCATGGAACGGTGATGGCCGATTAGACTCTGGCGCGCGAGTTCATGTTGGGTACCCTCGTTCCAATACGTTATAAAAGAGAATGCATTCGTCCACCTTGAATATTATTCATGTTCTGGTTAAAAAAGGCCCTAATGATTTATGCTATACAACGTTTGACATGTTTGAACGAACGTAAATATATTTTTTCCCCTCGTTCATGAAGTGAAGTCCGGCGGGCTTAGATCATGTGCTAACAAGACGGAGATTTTTGGACATAAATGATGAGCTTTTTTGAACAAAACTACATTCGTTATGGACCTGTGATACCTGGAAGTGACATCTGATGAAGAGAATCAAAGGTAATGGATTATTTACATAGTATTTTCGATTTTAGATCTCCCCAACATGGCGGCTAGTCTGTATCGCAACGCGTATTTTTCTGGGCGCAGTGCTCAGATTATTGCAAAGTGTGATTTCCCAGTAAGGTTATTTTTAAATCTGGCAAGTTGATTGCGTTCAAGAGATGTAAATCTATAATTCTTTAAATGACAATATGATATTTTACCAATGTTTTCTAATTTTAATTATTTAATTTGTGGTGCTGACTTGACTGCCGGTTATTGGAGGGAAACGATTTCCTCAACATCAATGCCATAGTAAAACGCTGTTTTTGGATATAAATATGAACTTGATAGAACTAAAAATGCATGCATTGTCTAACATAATGTCCTAGGAGTGTCATCTGATGGAGATTGTAAAAGGTTAGTGCATCATTTTAGCTGGTTTTATGGTTTTGGTGACCCTGTCTTTGAATTGACAAAACATTACACACAGCTATTGTCAATGTACTCTCCTAACATAATCTAACTTTATGCTTTCGCCGTAAAACCTTTTTGAAATCGGACAACGTGGTTAGATTAAGGAGATGTTTATCTTTCAAAGGGTGTAAGATAGTTGTATGTTTGAAAAATTTGAATTTTGACATTTATTTGGTTTCAAATTTGACGCTCTTGAAATGCACCTGCTGTTGATGGAGTGCACCACGGGGGGGACGCTAGCGTCCCACCTAGCCCATAGAGGTTAACCCTTCGAAACATCCCCTATGACACCATTTTAACCTGTTAGGGCTAGGGGGGCAGTATTGACACGGCTGGATAAAAAACATACCCGATTTAATCTGGTTACCACTCCTACCCAGTAACTAGAATATGCATATACTTATTACATATGGATAGAAAACACCCTAAATTTTCTAAAACTGTTTGAATGGTGTCTGTGAGTATAACAGAACTCAAATGGCAGGTCAAAACCTGAGAGATTCCTTTACAGGAAGTGGCCTGTCTGACCATTTGTTGAACTTCTTTTCCATCTCTATCATTTACTAAGGATCTCTGCTCTAACGTGACACTTCCCACGTCGTCCATAGGCGCTCAGAGCCCGGGAAAAAACAGAATGTCGTCATTCCAGCCCCAGGCTGAAACACATTATCGCCTTTCTCAAGTGGCCGATCAAGGGACACTGGCTTATGCGCGTGACCCCGACCGCCCCCGCCTTTGGGATTTTTTCCTCTGTTTGCCGAAAAGGAGATTCCCTGTCAGAATATTATCGCTTTTCTACGAGAAAAATGTCGTAAAAATTGATTTTAAACAGCGGTTGACATGCTTCGAAGTACGGTAATGGAATATTTAGAATTTTATTGTCACGAATTGCGCCATGCGCGTGACACTTCTTTACTATTTCGGATAGTGTCTGGAACGCACGAACAAAACGCCGCTATTCGGATATAACGATGGATTATTTTGGACCAAACCAACATTTGTTATTGAAGTAGCAGTCCTGGGTGTGCATTCTGACGAAGACAACAAAAGGTAATCAAACTTTTATAATAGTAAATATGATTATGGTGAGTGCTAAACTTGCCGGGTGTCTAAATAGCGAGCCCGTGATGCCTGGGCTATGTACTTAGAATATTGCAAAATGTGCTTTCACTAAAAAGCTATTTTAAAATCGGACATATCGAGTGCATAGAGGAGGTCTGTATCTATAATTCTTAAAATAATTGTTATGCTTTTTGTGAACGTTTATCGTGAGTAATTTAGTAAATTGTTAGTAAATCCCCGGAAGTTTGCGGGGGGGTATGCTAGTTCTGAACGTCACATGCTAATGTAAAAAGCTGTTTTTTTTTTATAAATATGAACTTGATTGAACAAAACATGCATGTATTGTATAACATAATGTCGTAGGGTTGTCATCTGATGAAGATCATCAAAGGTTAGTGCTGCATTTAGCTGTCTTCTGGGTTTTTGTGACATTATATGCTAGCTTGAAAAATGGGTGTCTGATTATTTCTGGCTGGGTACTCTGCTGACATAATCTAATGTTTTGCTTTCGTTGTAAAGCCTTTTTGAAATCGGACAGTGTGGTTAGATTAACGAGAGTCTTGTCTTTAAATAGCTGTAAAATAGTCATATGTTTGAGAAATTGAAGTAATAGGATTTTTAAGGTATTTGAAAATCACGCCACTGGATTACACTGGCTGTTGCGTAGGTGGGACGAATTCCCCATATTCATTTCCCATATTCCATCCCTCATTTGGATGTTGTTGTCCCAGTGTCCGTTGTTTGAAGTTTTGGGCTCTTCTGTAACACAAAGGATTTATTTCCCAATACTGCAGAGCCAAAAGGGAGAGTTTCTGCAAGGTATTTACGATCCGGTTCATGAAGTCATGAAACCAGGCCAACTCCCCCTAGGAGAGAGAGATACAATCTCTCTCTCTATCTATCTGTCAGCCATTGGCCTAGCTGATCCAGCACCTTTGAACCAAGGAGAGAGTCAAGACAAAAGTTAACGCCTATAGAGAGATGAACCTGGAGAAGAGTCCCCTAAGCAAGGTGGTCCTGGAGCTCTGTTCACAAACAGACCCCACAGAGCCCCAGGACAGCAACACAATTAGGCCCAACCAAATCATGAGAACACAAAAAGATTTACTTGACACATTGGAAAGTACTAGCAAAATAAAAAGCAAACTAGAATGCTATTTTGCCCTAAACAGAGAGTACACAGTGGCAGAACACCTGACCACTGTGACGGGCCCAAAATTAAGGGAAGCTTTGACTATGTACAGACTCAGTGAGCATAGCCTTGGTATTGAGAAAGGCTGCTGTAGGCAGACCTGGCTCTCAAGAGAAGACAGGCTATGTGCAACACTGCCCACAAAATGAGGTGGAAACTGAACTGCACTTCCTAACCTCCTACCAAATGTATGACCATAGAAAAACATATATTACACAGAACCCCAAAATTTTGATAAACTCCCATATCTACTGGGTGAAATACCACAGTGTTTGATCACAGCAGCAAGATTTGTGACCTGTTGCCACAGAAAAGGGAAATTAGTGAAGAACAAACACCTTTATAAATACAACACATGTTTATTTATTTACCCTTTTGTAGTTTAACTATTTGCACATCGTTACAACATTTGAAATGTCTCTATTTTTGAACTTGTTTGAGTGTAATGTTTACTTTTCACTTTTTGTTTATTTCATGTTTGTTTATTATCTATTTCACTTGCTTTGGCAATGTAAACGTGTTTCTCATGCCAATAAAGCCCATTCAATTGATAAAGAAAGACAGCGAGGTCATGAGGAGATGAGCTCCTGAATCTTTCAGTGTAAAAATACATGTTTTGGTATACCCTTCATACCCAGGGCTTTCAGCATTCATAACCACCCAGTTTATAATGCAGGTTTTAGTATCACTCAACAGAGTAAAAAGAACCAGACAATCTGAATGACAAGGTTTGTCATATTCTCACCTGTCACTGTCATCCAGCTCTCTGGTGATTCTCCTTCAGAGTTGGTACACTTGTAGAGTCCTTCATCTGACTTGGATACTGCAGGGATGGTCATCTCTCCTGTAGTCTCAGTCCTGATGAGGGATCCATCTTTGTAGAAAACAGCTGTGAGGTTAGAGGGAGTTCCCTGATATCTGCAGCGCAGAGTCACAGAATCTCCCCCAGTCACAGGAAGGGCAGGGCTCTCCAGGATCACAGCTCCAGCTGTATATAATATATAAACATCATATATAAACATAACATCAGCTATCTGAAACCAGATGAACCACTAAACACTATAATGTTAGTAGATGGTGTTTGTGGACATACCAGGTACTGTGATGTTGACAGCATTGCTGTGTTCTCCAGACCCAGACACACACCAGTACACTCCACTGTCTGATGTTATTAGTGACACAATGCATGAAGAACCTTGTTGTTTTCCCCAGTCAGTATGACACTCTGAAAGGATTCCTCTCTCTGAGTTCCTCACCACTCTCCATCCAGTAGAGTTCCCCTGAACCTCACAGCTCAGAGAGACAGACTCATATTCAAAGAACTGAGATCTGTCAGGACTGACACTCAGAGAGGCTGGAACAGAGAGATCTGAGAAAGAGAGAGCAAGACACACACAATTATACCCAATCAAATCATGAGAAAACAAAAAGATAACTACTTGACACATTGGAAAGAATTAACAAAACAAAATTGTAAACTAGAATGCTATTTGTCCCTAAACAGAGAGTACACAGTGGCAGAATACCTGACCACTGGGACTGACCCAAACTTAAGGAAAGCTTTTACTATGTACAGACTCAGTGAGCATAGCCTTGCTATTGAGAAAGGCCGTCATAGGCAGACCTGGCTCTCAAGAGAAGACAGGCTATGTGCACACTGCCCACAAAATGAGGTGGAAACTGAGCTGCACTTCCTAACCTCCTGCCCAATATATGCCCATATTAGAGACACATATTTCCCTCAGATTACACAGACCCACAAATAATTCAAAAACAAACCCTATTTTGATAAACTCCCATATCTACTGGGTGAAATACCACAGTGTGACATCACAGCAGCAAGATGTGTGACCTGTTGCCACAAGAAAACGTCAACCAGTGAAGAACAAACACCATTGTAAATACAACCCATATTTATGTTTATTCATTTTCCCTTTTGTACTTTAACCATTTGCCCATAATGACAATTTAAATGTCTCTATTCCTTTGTAACATTTGTGAGTGTAATGTTTACTGTACATTTTTTAATTGTTTATTTTCCTTTTGTTTATGATCTGTTTCACTTGCTTTGGAAATGTTAACATATGTTTCCCATGCCAATAAAGCCCCCTTAAATTGACTTGAAAGAGAGAGAAGATCTGTCTGATAGCTGTACTATTGTAATATATTCCAAAGTATCACATCTGAGTTAAACTTTGATTTGTTCTACCAGTCTACACCAGATTCAGATTCAGGCTCCCAAGGATCACAGCTCCAGCTGTATATAATATATAAACATCATATATAAACAGGTCTCTCCAGGATCACAGCTCCAGCTGTATATAATATATAAACATCATATATAAACAGGTCTCTCCAGGATCACAGCACCAGCTGTATATAATATATAAACATAATTTATAAACAGGTCTCTCCAGGATCACAGCTCCAGCTGTATATAATATATAAACAGGTCTCTCCAGGATCACAGCTCCAGCTGTATATAATATATAAACAGGTCTCTCCAGGATCACAGCACCAGCTGTATATAATATAAACATAATATATAAACATAACATCAGCTATCTGAAACCAGATGAACCGCTAAACACTATAATGTTAGTAGATGGTGTTTGTGGACATACCATGTACTGTGATGTTGACAGCATTGCTGTGTTCTCCAGACCCAGACTCACACCAGTACACTCCACTGTCTGATGTTATTAGTGATACAATGCATGAAGACCCTTGTTGTTTTCCCCAGTCAGTATTACACTCTGAAAGGATTCCTCTCTCTGTGTTCCTCACCACTCTCCATCTAGCAGAGTTCCCCTGAACCTCACAGCTCAGAGAGACAGACTCATATTCAAAGAACTGAGATCTGTCAGGACTGACACTCAGAGATGCTGGAAGAGAGAGATCTGAGAGAAAGAGATAGAGAGGTCATGAGAAGATGAGCTCCTGAATCTTTCAGCATTATTTTACAAAAATATAGTTTTAGAGTTAGGTAAACTTCCATGTTTTTTTACAAGGACATATACAGTATATTACCTTCCACAACAACCTTCACTCCAAATGAAAACACCAAACCTACAACCTGATTTTGGACAAAATACCTGGAATTATTCTGGAAGGATTTTTACTACGAGGGAGTCTTACTAGCAAAGATTCTTACTGCCAAGGATTCTAACTACCAAGGATCTAACTGCCAAGGATCTAACTGCCAAGGATTCTTACTGCCAAGGATTCTAACTGCCAAGGATTCTAACTGCCAAGGATCTAACTGCCAAGGATCTAACTGCCAAGGATCTAACTGCCAAGTATTCTTACTGCCAAGGATTCTATCAAAAATATATATATAAAAAAAATATTTGATAAAATATTGAATTTGGCCTTTATTTTTTATTTAGTTATTTTTTCACCTTTATTTAACCAGGTAGGCTACTTGAGAACAAGTTCTCATTTACAACTGCGACCTGGCCAAGATAAAGCAAAGCAGTTCGACACATACAACAACACAGAGTTACACATGGAATAAACAAACTGTCACGACTTCCGCCAAAGTTGGTCCCTCTCCTTGTTCGGGTGGCGTTCGGCGATCAACGTCACCGGTTTTCTAGCCGCCACCGATCCACTTTTCATTTTCCATTTGTTTTGTCTTCATTGTACACACCTGGTTTCCATTCCCATAATTATATGTTCCTTATTTAACCCTCTGGTTCCCCCATGGTTTTGTGCGTGTTTGTTCATTGTAATTTGGTCTGTATTTGTGAGCTTGATTATTTTCCTTCTTGGAATATTTGTTGTTTTGAGTAAAGTTACGTGAATTACTCATCTCTGTGTCCTGCGCCTGACTCCGCCTTACCTGCTACACATAGATGCCTTACAGAAACACGCACCACGAAAATGGAGTCAGCAGGTGCACAAAGCCCTCCTTTGTTAGTAGAGGAGCGTGTCCAGCAGCATGCGACCATGTTGCATAATCTCGGCACAGCCATGGATCGCGTGCTGCAAACGATGGGAGAGAGGAGGTTGTCCAGCATTGTCATAATAACCCACACCGCTGTCCACCCCTCTTTCACCTGGTCCCAGTGGGATGGGACTGCTGCCGGGTGCCAGGGGTTCCTACTCCAGCTGGAGCTCTACCTGGCGACCGTCCACCTGGCTCCTTCGGGATGTGAGAGCGAGCCCTCATCTGCTGTCTATCCGGGAAGGCTCTGGATTGGCTCTGGAGTGGGCCAACGCCGTCTGGGGAGAGGACGACGCGGCGGACCACTATGAGGATTTCATCTGGTTTTCGACCATCCGATCGAGGGTAGAGTGGTGGGGGAACGCTTGTTTCACCTAAGGCAGGGGACGAGGAGAGCACAGGACTTTGCTTTGGACTTCAGAAACCCTGGCCGCCGGCGCGGGATGGAATGACAGGGCCCTGATCGACCATTACCGGTGCAGTCTGTGTGAGGATGTCCGTCGGGAGCTGGCCTGCAGGGACACCACCCTTACATTCGACCAGCTGGTGGACCTGTCCATCCGGCTGGACAACCTGCTGGCCACCCGCGGACGTCCAGATCGGGATCCGTCAGTTCCATGTCCGTCAGTTCCATGATTTGCATTTTAATGAGGGAAATAAGTATTTTACCCCCTCTCAATCAGAAAGATTTCTGGCTCCCAGGTGTCTTTTATACAGGTAACGAGCTGAGATTAGGAGCACACTCTTAAAGGTAGTGCTCCTAATCTCAGCTTGTTACCTGTATAAAAGACACCTGTCCACAGAAGCAATCAGATTCCAAACTCTCCACCATGGCCAAGACCAAAGAGCTCTCCAAGGATGTCATGGACAAGATTGTAGAGCTACATAAGGCTGGACTGGGCTACAAGACCATCGCCAAGCAGCTTGGTGAGAAGGTGACAACAGTTGGTGCGATTATTCACAAATGGAAGAAACACAAAATAACTGTCAATCTCCCTCGGCCTGGGGCTCCATGCAAGTGGAGTTGCAATGATCATGAGAACGGTGAGGAATCAGCCCAGAACTACACGGGAGGATCTTGTCAATGATCTCAAGGCAGCTGGGACCATAGTCACCAAGAAAACAATTGGTAACACACTACGCCATGAAGGACTGAAATCCTGCAGCGCCCGCAAGGTCCCCCTGCTCAAGAATACATATACATGTACATGCCCATCTGAAGTCTGCCAATGAACATCTGAATTACTCAGAGGACAACTGGTGAAAGTGTTGTAGTCAGATGAGACCAAAATGGAGCTCTTTGACATCAACTCAACTCGCTGTGTTTGGAGGAGGAGGAATGCTGCCTATGACCCCAAGAACACCATCTCCACCATCAAACATGGAGGTGGAAACATTATGCTTTGGGGGTGTTTTTCTGCTAAGTAAGGGAAGAACCCCATGAAATGGACAAAAATGAATGGGAACATATTGGCACCTGTTACGGATACAGGTATCCTGAGTGTGTATCCTGTATGTGTATTTCTTTGCTCTACTTCTCCTCCTCACAGGTGACAATCATCACTCCCCAATCAGTCACCAAACAGAAGATACCTGTTCCTTTTCCTTCAACCTATCACATCCCCTTTCCCTTGGTTTAAAAACCCAGTCAGTTGTTTTCTCCCGAGATCAATTTTTATGTTCATTCTCTCAATCTCTCTCTCTCTCTGTGTCCCCAACGCTCTATCTCTGTATTTATCTCTTTTGTTTTGCAACTACATGTCACATTTGTTCGGTTATCCTGTGAGTATTGTTTTGTTGTTTGACTGTTTGTTTGTTTGGTGGGAAAAGGGGGTACCAAGACAAGTCGCCCATGGGCATACATTACCCGTAGGAATACTTTGTCTAAGTACCCTAGTTAGAACTGGGCGGACCACCACACTGTATTTTTGGTTAGTTAGCTAGCTGTTATTGAAATAGGCTAGTCTAGCTTAGGGGTGTTTTTGGCTTATTGTTTCTTTGCTTGGGTCCAGCTCAGCCCCTTTTCTCACACCCCTTTACCGTGTGTTTAAAATAAACCCTGAGTGTTAGATTTCAGTTCTCTGTGGTTTTTGTTCTCACTGTTACCGTTTCACTATTATAATTTGCATGATTTATGTTATGGGTCTCGTTGCTAGACTGCAGGGCCAAAAAGGGATTTGTAACAGCACCGCACGAATCATACACCCTAATGACAATACCACCCAATTTGGTCCACATTCATCCAAATCATATTGCACATTTCATATGGCAAATGCCAAGTGTAACACCCAAAAATCCTATAGATGGCGAGCACGCTCCACCAAGGATTTTCATATTGCAAATGTAACACCATTCAACACCCAAGAGTCAAATTTTGAAAAAATGAAATTTGTTTTGAAAACTTATCACCCCCTTAAAACCTTTTAGGGCTAGGGGCAAAATACAAAAGGCACTCGCACATCTGAGCAATCTAATTGCAGGTGCATGGCAACAGTTGAAACAGGATGAAGGAAAAAAGGAACCCGCACACTGCTCTTGATAGTATCACTGATATTTAATAAGCGTATCGGCCTCACGGCCTTTGTCAGAGCTTTTGTGAATTTTCTGAAAACAGCACCTCTATGTAGACCTAGCCCCACCCACATCCGTTCCACGCATGGAAAGGGGTTGGAGGCAAAGGAAAAATAAATAAGTGCTTCCAAACAAAACAATATGCATTTCACAAATACTACAAAAGTGTATAAATAAGACGCATTGAATACGTCCATAAAACCACAATGAGGACACAGCAAGTTTTCATTAATCATTGGGTACATCATACGAAAAACATCAGAGTAATCTTAAGAAGGGACATATTTCAAATTCACAACATAACATACATAGGCATTTCATCATTAAGTCCTTTAGGAAATAATGTCTGGAGGGTGAAAATCCAAAAACATTCTCTTCTGCTCAGAGTATTATTAATATCACCTCCCCTGTCTGATATCTTAACTTTTTCTATGCCACAAAATCTAAAGGTAAAAATGTCATGTTTTAGGTCATTAAAATCTACTGCGACTGGATAATCCCTGTCGTTTCGCCTGATTGAACTTTTATGTTCACTAATTCTCTGTTTGAGAGAGCGGGAGGTCTTACCAACATAGCATGGACATTTAATAATGTAAATAACATGGGTGGTGGTACACGTAATGATATCGTTGATTTGAAACCGTTTTCCTGTGTGTGGGTGGCAGAAATATTCACATCTCCTCATATTGTTGCACTGTGCGCATCCTCTGCATTTATAGCTACCATCTGGTAGAGGGCGTAAAAGAGCCTGGCTGATTTTCTTTCGTGGCTGGCAGTTGGCATGAACCAATTTATCGCGTAAATTGCGACCTCTCCTATACACAATAAGTGGTGGATTTTTAAATTCAGCTGGCAAAGCTAGTGCGATGATAAAATATGCCAGTGTTTCTTGACCACACCTCCACTTTTCGCGAATTCAAAGTATATGTGGTTGTGAACATTACGGAGTGTTCTTTTGCTTTAGCGGGTCTTTTTTGTAACAATTCATCTCGTGTTTTTCCCAATGCCAAATGAAGAGCTTCATCCACACATTGTGGCGAATAGCCTCTTCTTAGAAACCTAATGCGCATCTCCGCTGCTTTTTCTATATAATCCTCTGTGGAGTGGCATATATGGCGCAGTCTGAAAAACTGGCTTCTAGGAAGTCCTCTTTTTAATGGCTCAGTATGGAAGCTGTCCCCCTTTAATAGAGTATTTCTGTCCGTTTCTTTTCGATACAGAGTTGTAAACAGGGTTCCATTTGATGTCTCAATCCACATATCGAGGTAATGAACGCGTTGAGTGTCACTTTCAATAGTGAATTTGAGATTGGGGTCAATGTCATTGAGTAGTGCCATAAAATTTGACAGCTCTTGTTCAGTTCCTTACCATATGCAAAAAATGTCGTCAATATATCGATACCACTTCAGGATTTTATTCGAAAATGGGTTTTCGTTTTTGTTATTGACAAAACGTTCTTCAAATAGACCCACATAAAGGTTAGCATAGCTCGGAGCGAATGTGGAGCCCATCGATGTTCCATTCGTTTGGAGGTAGTATTCATCATCAAACCTAAAATAGTTATACTTCAAAACATATTCTGCCAGCTCTAGAATAAAGTTTGTTGGTGGATATTCATTAGTATCTTTGTCTCCCAAATAGTGTGCTAGTGCTGCCAGCCACCCCACATGGGGAATGCTGGTATATAGACTCTCGACATCTAGTGTGACCAGAATACAGTCTTCTTTTAAACCCGTTATTGGTGAGATCTTGTTTGAAGTCTATAGAGTCTTTTACATATGATGGCAATGCTTGCACATGAGTTTTAATAAAAGCGTCTACAAAGTTCGACAACGGCTCTAGCATTGAGCCTATTCCTGCCTGGATAATTGCCTTGTTGTGTTTTAGGTTTGTGTAATTTCGGTAAAATGTACAGGCAAAATGTACAGGCATGGACGTATGGCACATTTACAGCAAAGATATTCATATTCAGGTTTTGAGATAAGGTGGTTTAATAGGGCTTGCTCCAGATTAGAGCATATATCCCTTTGGAACACCTGTGTGGGATAAACACTCAGTTTTCTATAGAAACGTTCATTACTGAGTTGTCTCTGAATTTCTTCTTTATATTTTTCAGTCTAAAACAAGGGCTAGGGGGCAGTATTGTCACTTTCGGATGAAATACGTGCCCATATTAACCTGTTAGGGCTAGGGGGCAGTATTGACACGGCCGGATAAAAAACGTACCCGATTTAATCTGGTTACTACTCCTGCCCAGTAACTAGAATATGCATATAATTATTGGCTTTGGATAGAAAACACCCTAAAGTTTCTAAAACTGTTTGAATGGTGTCTGTGAGTATAACAGAACTCATATGGCAGGCAAAAATCTGAGAAGATTCCTTACAGGAAGTGCCCTCTCTGACAAGTTCTTGTTCTTCTTGGCTCTGTTTATTGAAAACTGAGGATCTTTGCTGTAACGTGACACTTCCTACGGCTCCCATAGGCTCTCAGAACCCGGGAAAAAGCTGAATTATATCGAGGCAGCCCCTGGTTGAAAAACATTAGCGCATTTGGATAGTGGCCGGTCAGAGTACTATGAGACTCAGGCTCATGCACGAGGGGATCCCATGCTTTTATTTTCTCCCGGTCGGAATATTATCACTTTTTTACGAGAAAAATTGCATAAAAATTGATTTTAAATTGATTTTAAACAGCGGTTGACATGCTTCGAAGTATGGTAATGGAATATTTAGAATTTTTTTGTCACGAAACGCGTCGGGCGCGTAACCCTTCATCACCCTTGGATAGTGTCTTGAACGCACAAACAAAACGCCGCTATTTGGATATAACTATGGATTATTTTGAACCAAACCAACATTTGTTATTGAAGTAGAAGTCCTGGGAGTGCATTCTGACGAAGAACAGCAAAGGTAATAACATTTTTCTTATAGTAAATCTGATTTTGGTGAGTGCTAAACTTGGTGGGTGTCTAAATAGCTAGCCCTGTGATGCCGGGCTATCTACTCAGAATTTTGCAAAATGTGCTTTCACCGAAAAGCTATTTTAAAATCGGACATAGCGAGTGCATAGAGGAGTTCTGTATCTATAATTCTTAAAATAATTGTTATGTTTTTTGTGAACGTTTATCGTGAGTAATTTAGTAAATTCACCGGAAGTTTGCGGGGGGTATGCTAGTTCTGAACGTCACATGCTAATGTAAAAAGCTGGTTTTTGATATATATATATATAATATGATATAAATATGAACTTGATTGAACAAAACATGCATGTATTGTATAACATAATGTCCTAGGTGTGTCATCTGATGAAGATCATCAAAGGTTAGTGCTGCATTTAGCTGTGGTTTGGGTTCATGTGACATTATATGCTAGCTTGAAAAATGGGTGTCTGATTATTTCTGGCTTGGTACTCTGCAGACATAATCTAACGTTTTGCTTTCGTTGTAAAGCCTTTTTGAAATCGGACAGTGTGGTTAGATTAACGAGAGTCTTGTCTTTAAAATGGTGTAAAATAGTCATATGTTTGAGAAATTGAAGTAATAGCATTTCTAAGGTATTTGAATAACGCGCCACGGGATTCCACTGGCTGTTACGTAGGTGGGACGAAATCGTCCCACTGGCCCTAGAGAAGTTAAACTGCCTCCTACTCAAACTCAGAAGCTAGGATATGCATATTATTAGTAGATTTGGATAGAAAACACTCTAAAGTTTCCAAAACTGTTTGAATGATGTCTGTGAGTATAACAGAACTCATATGGCAGGCAAAAACCTGAGAAGATCCCTAAAGATTTTGCCAAATGTCCAATTATTTTTTTGTCAATTATACATGTATGAAAGTATTGAATGTGCCAAATCACAGCAAATATCTAATACATGGCGAGTGCGCTCCACCGTGAATTTTCTTATTGCAAATGTAACACAAGTCAAGACCCAAGAGTCAAATAAAAAAATAAAAAAAAAAGTGAAAACTTTTCACCCCTTAAAACCTGTTGGGGCGTTGGGTGTAGGGGGCAGTATTTTCGCGGCCGGATGAAAAACTTACCCAATTTAATTAAACAGGTTACTACTCTGGCCCAGAAAATAGAATATGCATATTATTAGTAGATTTGGATAGAAAACATTCTGAAGTTTCTAAAACTATTTGAATGGTGTCTGTGAGTATAACAGAACTCATATGGTTCCGGATCGTATGCTGACTCACTCGGTTCCGGATCGTATGCAGACTCACTCGGTTCCGGATCGCATGCAGACTCACTCGGTTCCGGATCATATGCAGACTCACTCGGTTCCGGATCGCAGACAGACTCACTCGGTTCCGGATTGCAGACCCATTCACCTCTCTCCGAACTGTGGGCCGTCTCACTCGGTTCTGCACAGTGGGCCGTCTCCCTTGGTTCCGATCTGTAGGCTGTCTCACTCAGTTCCGGGCTTAATACTCTTACCGGATACTCAGGACGGGGTACTGTTGTCGGATACTCTGGACGGGGCACTGTCGTCGGATACTCTGGACTGGACACTGTTGCCGGATACTCTGGACTGAGCTGACGCACTGGAAGCCTGATGCGTGGTGCTGGTACTGGAGGTATCAGCCTGGGAACACGCACCTCAGGGCTAGTGCGGGGAGCGGGAACAGGACGAGTCGGACTGGGCTGACGCACTGGAAGCCTGATGCGTGTTACTGGTACTGGATGTGCCAGTTTGGGGACACGCACCTCAGGACTAGTGCGGGGAGTGGGAACAGGCCGAGTCGGACTGGGCTGAAGCACTGGCAGCCTGGTGCGTGGTGCTGGTACTATCTTCACCAGACGGCTAGCACGCACCTCAAGACTAGTATAAAACGCTAACTCAGGTGACATCATTAGGACACGCTCTGCAGGGCGAATGTCGTGCCTAATACACCAACACAGTAGCTCTCTCATCTTTTTCTCCTCCAATTTTCCCATCAACTCCTTAATAGTCTCTGTTTCTCTCACCTCCAATTTTACCCCGACTAGCTCTGGTTCCATCCTCGGCTCCGCCCGATCTGTCCGTGTGCCCCCCCCAAAAACATTCTTGGGGCTGCCTCTCCGGTTTCCTCGCCAGTCGTGTACCTCGGTAGCGTTCCCGGTCCTCACCAGACTTCCTCCATGGGCCCTCTCCGGCCAGAATCTGCTCCCACGTCCAAAACTCACAACAGTCCATATTATATTTCCGTTTCTCCCTTCTCCGCTGCTTGGTCCTTGTTTGGTGGGAGATTCTGTCACGGTTGTCGTCAGTTATAGACCAAAATGCAGCGGGGAAATGTGCACTCATCTTCTTTATTATAAACGGACAAGAAGTTGAACCAAAACAAACACGTACACAAAGAAAACACAACGACTAAATAACAGGCTGGTAAGGCACAAAGCTATACACAGCATAATCTCCCACAAAATACTAACCCAAACACATACCCATATATAGGACTCTCAATCAGAGGCAACGAGAAAGCACCTGCCTCCAATTGAGAGTCCAACCCCCATTAAACTAAACATAGAAATACAAATGACTAGACAGAACATAGAAATACAAAACATAGAACATAGACCAAAACCCGGAAATAATAAATCAAACACCCTTCTGAACAAACCACCACCCCGAACCACATAAAACAAATACCCTCTGCCACGTCCTGACCAAACTACAATACAAATAATCCCTAATAAGTTAGGATGTGACAACATGACTTCGTTGTTTGTTATTTTTCTTCTGGGATGAATACCTATTGCCCGGTTGTAAAATTATTGCAATTTTACGTAAAAAAATACCCTAAAGGATTGATTGTAAACATCGTTTGACGTGTTTCTACAAACTGTAATGGAACTTTGAACATTTCGTCTATGGATTTGAGTCCACGCCACATGGCATTGTAAACTGTTCTGGATGGGTCAACAAAACTGACATATTTGGACATAAATGATGGACTTTGCAGAACAAATGAACATTTCTTGTGGAAGTGGGAGCCCATCCGAGTTCATTCCGCCGAAGATCAGCAAAGGTAAGTAAATATTTCAAACATATTTTTAGAGATTTGTCAATGTCGTGGTTGTAGGCTAACTGTATAGCTTAACATTGAAGGCTAAGTTCTGTACTCAGAATATTGAACAATGTGCTTTTTCCGTAAAGTTATTTTGAAATCTGACAAAGTGGTTGCATAAAGGAGTAGATTATCTCTAATTCTTTAATTAATTGTTATAAATTTGGTCAACGTTTATGAGTTCTTCTGTAAATTAAATGTGCCTATTCACAGGATGTTATGGGGAGAAAACATTTTCTGAATTTAACGCGCCAATGTAAAAATTGAGTTTTTGGATATAAATATAAACTTGATCGAACAAAAAATGCATGTATTGTCTAACATGATGTCCTAGGAGTGTCATCTGATGAAGATTGTCAAAGGTTAGTGCTTAACCTGTTGGGGCTAGGGGGCAGTATTTTCACGGCTGGATAAAAAACGTACCCGATTTAATCTGGTTACTAATCCTACCCAGTAACTATAATATGCATATACTTATTATATATGGATAGAAAACACCCTAAAGTTTCTAAAACTGTTTGAATGGTGTCTGTGAGTATAACAGAACTCATTTGGCAGGCAAAACCCTGAGACATTTTCTGACAGGAAGTGGATACCTGATGTGTTGAATTACGTTTAAGCCTATGCCATTGAAACACACAGGGGCTGATTAATGTTTTGGCACTTCCTATTGCTTCCACTAGATGTCACCAGCCTTTACAAAGTGTTTTGAGTCTTTTACTGTGAGATCTGACCGAACAAGAGCCTTGGAACGGTAATGGCCGATTAGACTCTGGCGCGCGAGTTCATGTTGGGTACCCTCGTTCCAATACGTTTTAAAAGAGAATGCATTCGTCCACCTTGAATATTATTCATGTTCTGGTTAAAAAAGGCACTAATGATTTATGCTATACAATGTTTGACATGTTTGAACGAACGTAAATATATTTTTTCCCCTCGTTCATGACGAGAAGTCCGGCTGGCTTAGATCATGTGCTAACAACACGGAGGTTTTTGGACATAAATGATGAGCTTTTTTGAACAAAACTACATTCGTTATGGACCTGGGATTCCTGGAAGTGACATCTGATGAAGAGAATCAAAGGTAATGGATTATTTACATAGTATTTTTGATTTTAGATCTCTCCAACATGGCCGTTTGTCTGTATCGCAAAGCGTATTTTTCTGGGCGCAGTGCTCAGATTATTGCAAAGTGTGATTTCCCAGTAAGGTTATTTTTAAATCTGGCAAGTTGATTGCGTTCAAGAGATGTAAATCTATAATTCTTTAAATGACAATATAATATTTTACCAATGTTTTCTAATTTTAATTATTTAATTTGTGGTGCTGACTTGACTGCCGGTTATTGGAGGGAAACGATTTCCTGAACATCAACGCCATAGTAAACCGCTGTTTTTGGATATAAATATGAACTTGATAGAACTAAAAATGCATGTATTGTCTAACATAATGTCCTAGGAGTGTCATCTGATGGAGATTGTAAAAGGTTAGTGCATCATTTTAGCTGGTTTTATGGTTTTGGTGACGCCTGTCTTTGAATTGACAAAACATTACACACAGCTATTGTCAATGTACTCTCCTAACATAATCTAACCATCTCAGGGAAATACTACGATCCTGGTGGTTGTGGATCGGTTCTCGAAGTCCTGCCGTCTGATTCCGTTGCCCGGTCTTCCTACGGCCCTACAGACCGCGGAGGACCTATTCACCCACGTCTTCCGGCACTACGGGGTGCCCGAGGATATCGTATCTGATCGGGGTCCCCAGTTCACGTCCAGGGTGTGGAGGTCGTTTATGGAGAGGCTGGGGGTCTCGGTCAGCCTGACCTCGGGTTTCCACCCCGAGAGTAATGGGCAGGTAGAGCGCATTAACCAGGATGTAGGCAGGTTCCTGCGGTCATATTGCCAGGACCTACCAGGGGAGTGGGCGCGGTTCGTACCCTGGGCCGAGATGGCCCAGAATTCTCAGCGCCACTCCTCTACTAACCTGTCACCCTTCCAGGTCGTGTTGGGGTATCAGCCGGTCCTGGTGCCATGGCAACAGAGCCAGACAGAGGCTCCTGCGGTGGAGGAATGGGTCCAGCGCTCTAGGGAGACCTGGCAGGCGGTCCAGGAGTGTATAAAGAAAGCTGGAGAACGACACAAAGAGAGCGCTGACCGCCACCGCAGTGAAGCCCCCGTGTTTAACCCGGGGGATAGAGTCTGGCTCTCGACCCGGAACCTGCCCCTCCGCCTGCCCTGCCAGAAGCTGGGTCCGCGATTTGTGGGGCCATTCAAAGTCCTGAGGAGAATAAACGAGGTGTGTTATAGGTTACAACTTCCTACATATTACTGTATTAACCCCTCGTTTCATGTGTCTCTCCTCAGGCCGGTGGTAGCTGGTCCACTGCAGGACGCTGAGGTGCGGGAGGCCCCCCCTGCCCCCCCTGGACATCGGAGGGGCCCCGGCGTACACAGTCTGGGCCATCCTGGACTCCCGACGTCGGGTGGGGGGCCTGCAGTACCTCATGGACTGGGAGGGGTACGGTCCGGAGGAGAGGTGCTGGGTCCCGGCAAGGGACATTCTGGATCCAGCCATGTTGTGGAATTTCCACAACCTCCGCCCGGATCGCCCAGCGCCTCGCCCTCCGGGTCGTCCTCGAGGCCGGGCGTCGAAGCGCTGCGGGACCCGCGCGTCAGGGGAGGGGTACAACATCCACAGAAGGGGGGCGCCTCTCCTCGGTCGAGCGGCGCTCGGCGGTCATTGTCGCCGGCCTACTAGCTGCCACCGATCTGTGTTTCAGTGTCTATTAGTTATGTCTGGTTTTTGTTTGCACCTGTTTTGTGTTTTGTCATTAGTGGGGGGTTATTTAGTCTGTCTGTGTTTAGCTAGGATTTTGTGCGGGATTGTTCGTTGTTACGTGTGGTGTTACTTATATTATCTAGGCATTAGGGTTGCCGGGCTGCGCCCCGTCTGCCTTTTGAACGGAGCTTCTTTTTGTCAATTGTTCTGACTGTTATGCTCCCAGCCGTATGTGAAACTTACCCGTGGATTTATTAAATTAAGATTGTTCCAACGGACCTCAGTCTCCTGCGTTTGACTCACTCCTTAAACTGTTCATTCCGCTCGTGACATTGTCCATTTGCAATATGATTTCATAGGAAGTCAAAAGTGACATTATTTTTTATTTTTTTTGCCAAATGCCTGAAGAAATTTCCAAATAAAATGTCCAATTATTTTTTGTCAATTATACATGTATGAAAGTATTGAATGTGCCAAATCAAGATGTTTGTCCATTTGCATGTACGATCATAGGAAGTCGGTTTCCAAACCCAAAAGTCGGTGAACCATGTCCAAATGGCATTTATACTGCCCAAATGATATATAGATCAATGTTAAGCCATGAATCAACCTAGATGGTCTATTTGTCATGTATGATGAGGGAGAAGTGGGACTCTGTTGTTTTTGTAACGTTTTTTAAAACGTCCAAAAGACCATTACCATCACGAATTTGACATGCTCAAAAATACTGCAGAAATGCATAATTGACTGGCCCGATGAACTCTAGATGGCCGGGCAGTGACTGTGGTTTCTCGCCATCGCTCGTTGTGTTGTATTCATCATGTCCATTTTGGTGATGCTTTTTTCACTGTTGAATCATATTGCAAATGCGCGTTACATTTGCAATATGTTTCAATGGGCATTTAACATCACAAATTTGTCATGCTCAAAAAAACTGCAGAAATGCATAATTGACTGGCCCGATGAACTCGGGATGGCCGGGCAGTGACTGTGGTTCCTCTCCATCGCTCGTTGGTGTTGATTTCAGAATGTCATTTTGGTGATTGTACATCACTGTTTAAACATATTGTCATTCTGACACCAAACTGATACCATCTGACACCAAATCCACTTTTTCCAAATCGTTTAGAAGCCAACTATCACATAATTCAAGAGCAGGCCCATAATTCACAGCGCCTTCAGTTTAAACCATAAAAACATAAACCAGGTAGTTACGTTCTAGCTGCGGGTCCAGCTCTGACATTATGTGTAGGCCTATGTGAGGCGACCCGAATCCCAGGTTTCGGATTGATAGGTCATTTGGTGCCCGAGCTACGACCTTAATTGGTGCTGAAAATATACTTTTTCCAGGCGTTGCTTCGGGGTCCTTGAATGAGCTATCGGACAGAAACGTCGGGGTCCATCTCTATGGGCCAAGGCGGTTTCAATGCACCTAGTCTTGTGACTCTGGGACATTTCTAAATGTCGCCATTTTCGTGATGTCAAAATGAATTGAACATATTGCAAACGTACGAGGCTGTTTCTCGGTCTGAGAACCTTCTAGAGCCACATAACTCACCGTGCACTATTGACTTGAGCTCTAGAACAGGTTTCTAAAGTTTCAGAGCTCTAGGTCTGACAGTTCTTTGATCAGTCGAACAAAGGTAACTATTGCAGGCACTGTATGTCTCTAAGCCCCACACTGTGTCACTATGTCCTAGCTGTATGTGTGTGTGTGTGTCAGTTTTTTTGCAAATCTGATGTGATAACTGACTGATTTAAAGTTCATGAGGGTTACCTAGTCACACATATGAAGTTTTGAAATGATCTGACTTTTTAACCTGTTAGGGCTAGGGGGCAGCATTTGCACGTCTGGATAAAAAAAATGTACCCGATTTAATCTGGTTACTAATCCTACCCAGTAACTAGAATATGCATATACTTATTATATATGGATAGAAAACACTCTAAAGTTTCTAAAACTGTTTGAATGGTGTCTGTGAGTATAACAGAACTCATTTGGCAGGCAAAACCCTGAGACATTCTCTGACAGGAAGTGGATACCTGATGTGTTGTATTGACCTTTAAACCTATCCCATTGAAAAACACAGGGGCTGAGGAATATTTTGGCACTTCCTATTGCTTCCACTAGATGTCACCAGCCTTTACAAAGTGTTTTGAGTCTTCTGGAGGGAGATCTGACCGAACAAGAGCCATGGAACGATGATGTCCCATTAGACACCTGGCGCGCGAGTTCATGTTGGGTACCCTCGTTCCAATACGTTATAAAAGAGTATGCATTCGTCCACCTTGAATATTATTCATGTTCTGGTTAAAAAAGGCCCTAATGATTTATGCTATACAACGTTTGACATGTTTGAACGAACGGAAATATATTTTTTCCCCTCGTTCATGACGAGAAGTCCGGCTGGCTTAGATCATGTGCTAACAAGACGGAGATTTTTGGACATAAATGATGAGCTTTTTTGAACAAAACTACATTCGTTATGGACCTGTGATACCTGGAAGTGACATCTGATGAAGAGAATCAAAGGTAATGGATTATTTACATAGTATTTTCGATTTTAGATCTCCCCAACATGACGTCTAGTCTGTATCGCAACGCGTATTTTTCTGGGCGCAGTGCTCAGATTATTGCAAAGTGTGATTTCCCAGTAAGGTTATTTTTAAATCTGGCAAGTTGATTGCGTTCAAGAGATGTAAATCTATAATTCTTTAAATGACAATATAATATTTTACCAATGTTTTCTAATTTTAATTATTTAATTTGTGACGCTGACTTGACTGCCGGTTATTGGAGGGAAACGATTTCCTCAACATCAATGCCATAGTAAAACGCTGTTTTTGGATATAAATATGAACTTGATAGAACTAAAAATGCATGCATTGTCTAACATAATGTCCTAGGAGTGTCATCTGATGGAGATTGTAAAAGGTTAGTGCATCATTTTAGCTGGTTTTATGGTTTTGGTGACCCTGTCTTTGACTTGACAAAACATTACACACAACTCTTGTAAATGTACTGTCCTAACATACTCTAAATTTATGCTTTCGCCGTAAAACCTTTTTGAAATCGTAAAACGTGGTTAGATTAAGGAGATGTTTATCTTTCAAAGGGTGTAAAATAGTTGTATGTTTGAAAAATTTGAATTTTGACATTTATTTGGATTCAAATTTGCCGCTCTTGAAATGCACCTGCTGTTGATGGAGTGCACCACGGGTGGCACGCTAGCGTCCCACCTAGCCCATAGAGGTTAAGCCTTCGAAAC